>NW_015160850.1:570660-586588 GCF_001447785.1 Gekko japonicus | reverse complement strand
GAGAGAGAGAGAGAGAGAGAGAGAGAGAGAGAGAGAGAGAGAGGGGTCAGAGGGAAGCTCCCAGGTTAAAACAAAGAGAGGCATCCCATTCAAGGAGAGAACACCTGTACACCCTCAGAGTGATGTAGCGCCCCCCGGTGTCCAGGCCTGCTAAGTCGCTCTCTCCAACCATTCTCTGAAACTCAGCTTTGGTTCTGAAGTATGAATTGGACAGACTGAAGCCACTGGCCACTGGAAGTCTCTCCAACTGCTCTGTTCTTCACCGGAGGCTTTGAAAAGGAATCCCCTGGCGTCTGGCTGAGACCACAAGAAGGAATTCTGAGTGGCCCTCCTTTTCTTTGCAAAAGCATCAGCCCCGGAGTGTAGGGTTTCTCTCCCTCCTTTCCCCCCATGGCTGCAGAAAGAGCTGCCTGATGGGTCATGGACTATCCCTCCAGCTATGTGTGGCCACAGTGGGGCATAATCCAGGCCTGTAGCTACATTGGCTCATTTTGGGGCTCAGCCCCCCCCCCAACTGATTTCAAAGGCCCCACGACTTTCCGTCTGCCGCCTCTTCTTGCCTTGGCCAGGGGAGAGGCCACTGCGCTGCTCGTCGGGGCCCCTCACGGTTCGGTTCTTCCCGGCAAAGCAGTGGGGCTTCCCATCCTAAGCCGGAGCTTCGCTTAACTGCCGGGTTTAGGGAAGCACCGGTCACCTGGCTCCTGGCGCACGCCGTTGGGAATGTGGATTGGCACTGGAGGAGTAGGGCAGCGCGGTCTCCTTTGCTCTCCACCCAAAGCTGGGATCCGGAGGCGGGAGCCGTGGCCGAGGACCCGGGTGCGGCGGGAGAGGCGCCGGAGGGCTGCTCACCCGTCTCTCCAGCAGCCGGCCTGGTCCCAATCCCAGGGGTGCACAGCGCGCCGCTGCCTCTTCTGCCCACTCCGCAACTTCAACTGGGGGCCGCTCCCAGCGCAACCATGAATGCTTGCTGGGTAATATCGGGTGAGTCACAGTCTCTCAGCCTAGACGACCTCTCAGGGTTGTTGTGAGGATAAAAGGGAGGGGAACTGACTGCTTAGCCATTTCATTGAGTGTCCACAAGTTATCCTTCAGTCACTCACTGGTTGCAATGCGCTTACCACCCTGAGACTGATGGGCAAACGGAACGTGTCAATCAGACCCTCGAACAATACCTCCGGTGTTTCACCAACTTCCAACAGGACGACTGGGAGGGGCTCCTTCCCCTGGCGGAACTTTGCTATAATAATGCCTGTCATTTGTCCACTGGGGTGTCTCATTTAATGGCAGTTTATGGTTACGAGGCGCCGCCTCTCCCGTTCATTTCTGATCCCGGAGAGGGAAGTGGGGGAATGGTGTAAACGCCTCAAAGATGCCTGCCCAGTGTTGTGCAAGACTCTGGATGCTGCCAAACAAGCCTAAAGGCAGACAAAAAATGGGCGGACACCTGGGATGTCCAGCCGGGGGACTCTGACTATGTGTCTACCAAGAACATTAAAGGACTATGTAAAAGGTAAAGGTTCCCTTGCTCAAAAGCCAGTCGAATCCGACTCGAGGGTTGCGGTGCTCATCTCCGTTTCAAAGCCGAAGAGCCAGCGCTGTCCGAAGACATTTCCACAGTCATGCGGCCGGCATGACTAAACACCAAGGCTCACGGAACGTTGTGACCTTCCCACCGAAACGGTACCTATTTATCTACTTGCAATTTCTTGCTTTCGAACTGCTAGGTTGGCAGGAGCTGGAACTAGAGACGGGAGCTCACTCCGTCATGCGGTACACTCGGGTCTCGAACTGCTGAACTACCGACCTTCCACAGCCTGCAGTTCAGCGTCTTAACCACTTGAGCCACCGCAGCTCCAAAGGACTATGATCCAGTCATAAATTAGGATGGAAATACGTGGGGCCGTTTAAGGTTAAACGTAAGTTCAATAAGGTGGCTGTGGAACTTGAATTGCCTAAAAACCTGGGACATTTGCTTTCCATTTTCCATTTCAGCCTTCTCCGCCGTGATCCTGGGCCAAATGTGTGGTGGCCGCAACAACCCTGCCCCCCTCCCCTGCTCGTGCAAGGCGAACCGCATCATGAGGTTGCCGATATTTTGGGTTCTAAGGTGAAGCTGAAGCATTCATGTACAATACTAAAGAATTGCACAGTATAATATAAATATGATGTAAATCAATGGTGCGACCTCATTTGGAATACTGTGTGCAATTCTGGTCACCACACCTTAAAAAGGATATTATAGCTTTGGAAAAAATGCAGAAAAGGGCAACTCGAACGATAAAAGGGTTGGAACACTTACCCTATGAGGAAAGGTTAAGGCGCTTAGGGCTCTTTAGCTTGGAGAAACGACGACTGAGGGGTGACATGATTGAGGTTTATAAGATTATGCATGGGAAAGAGCAGGTAGAGAAAGAGGTACTTTTCTCCCTTTCTCACAATACAAGAACCCGTGGGCACTCCATGAAATTGCTGAGCGGTCGGGTTAGAACAGATAAAAGGAAGTACTTCTTCACCCAAAGAGGGATTAACACTTGGAATTCACTGCCACAGGAAATAGTGGCAGCTACAAGCATGGACGGCTTCAAAAGGGAATTAGATAAGCATATGGAGCAGAGGTCCATCAGTGGCTATTAGCCACAAGGTATAGATAGGGACTCTGGGGCAAGTGATGCTCTGTCATCTTGGTGCTTGGGGGGGGGGGGTCTTTGGATAAATATATGGAGCGGAGGTCTATCCGTGGCTATTAGCCACATGGTATAGATAGGAACCCTCAGTCTGGGGCAAGTGATGCTCTGTCATCTTGGTGCTTGGGGGGGGGGGCAACAGTGGGAGGGCTTCTAATGTCCTGACCCCACTGCTGGACCTCTTGATGGCCCCTGGTATTTCTGGCCACTTTGTGACACAGAGTGTTGGACTGGATGGGCCATTGGCCTGATCCAACATTGGCTTCTCTAATGTTCTTATGTCTGGGGCCAGGGATGCTCTGTCTTCTTGGTGCTTGGGGGGGGGGGCAACTGTGGGCGGGCTTCTAGCGTCCTGGCCCCACTGCTGGACCTCCTGAGGGCACCTGGTATTTTTGGCCAATGTGTGACACAGAGTGTTAGACTGGATGGGCCACTGGCCTGATCCAACGTGGCCTCTCTTATGTTCTTATGTCTGGGGCCAGGGATGCTCTGTCTTCTTGGTGCTTGGGGGGGGGCAACAGTGGGAGGGCTTCTAATGTCCTGACCCCACTGCTGGACCTCTTGATGGCCCCTGGTATTTCTGGCCACTGTGTGACACAGAGTGTTGGGCTGGATGGGCCTTTGGCTTCATCCAACGTTGGCTTCTCTGATGTTCTTATGTTCTTAAGCTCTCCTGAGCCAGTGTGGTGAAGTGGTTGGCGTGTTGGACTAGAACCGGGGAGAGCCAAGGTTGAATACTTTCTCTGCCGTGGAAGTCTGCTCTGTTCACTCTCTGAACTTAACCTTCATCACGCGGATGTTGGGAGGATTCCATGGAGGAAAGAAGAAAAAAATATATGCAGCCCTGGGGGATAAATAGACCTAAGAGGTCGAACTAGTGGACCACTGGGCCCTCTTGGGGAGGTGAGGCCGGACAAAATATTTCAATTGATAACATTTTAATGCATCAATACTAGCCTTCTGTTTGGAGGGATTTCTGCCACCCGCTTGGTTTCTGCTGGAGAGCGCGCTGAAACATCTGCCTCGGCCATAACCATTCCTGATATGATATCTCCAGCAGATGTTTGAGAATTTGATGTAAAACCAGGGTTGAGTTCAAAGGCTGGTGTGAGGGATGAAAGAGGAGATGGGGGGGGACACACACATATTAGGGCAATCCGTTTTTCTGCTCCTCTACTTCTAAAAGAAACACTAGCTGTTTTTCTCTCTCTCTCTGGCCTTCCCCTGCCGTATCTGTTCTGAGTCACCCAGAAAAACGATGTTGTTTACCATCGGGAGGGACTGGACGTTTGCACAGATCTGTCCTGGACGGCTTTCCTGGTGCTCTCATGTTTCCCCCATCTCGCCTCTGGATTCAGATTCTAAAAACAGCCCACCACATCTCCTTTAAAAAAGGAATTCCTTGCGAGATGAACTTAGCAGAAATGGCATCTTCGGTACGAGATGAGGCAACCCGTTGATTCGGGGGGGGGGGCAGGCCGACCACATGGAGTTTCATGAAAGTGTGAACTTTTCACCATTGTGATTCACTTTCCGGATTCCCAGTTTCCCTTTACCGGCTGGTAGCCACACCGTATACGTCGATCCAAAGGGATAGAGAATACAGCCACCGGTTAGGGAAGATGTGGTGGCCGTCTTATTCTGTTAGCAGAGCACCGAGTTCCCATTTGGGGTTGTCAGGTCCCCACTCCCCATGTGCCCAGAAGTGAAGTCTGTTGGAAGTTCCAGACGCAATGTCCCCTGGCTCAGACCTCCAGACTGAGTGGCAAGCAATGTTCTCTCTAAGCTGTGGAGTCTTGTGAGCAGAAATTCTACCTTGTGAGCTACTGGCATTTAAAGTTGTGAGCGAACGATTTGGCTACTGCGTATATTTGTTTGCTCTGGAGCCCTCCTCCCTGAGCTGAGACAAAAATCTGTGAGCTGGAGGCTAAAAATCTGTGAGCTGGCTCACACTAACTCAGCTCAGAGGGAACACTGGTGGCAAGAGAGACTAGATAGCTAGATGGGCACACTGACCTTTCTTCCTGCCTTTACTCTTCTGCCACTGTCCCCTTTGAAATGGAGATTGTGTTCTCAGGGACCATTTCCCCTTCCTTCTTCTCTCTCCTTTAGATGAGGACAAGTTCTCTTCCAGCATGCACCAAGAGAGAGACGTGTGGAGACGACTGAGAGGGGATATGATCACCACCTTCAAGTACTTGAAGGGCTGTCCTATAGAGGATGGAGCCGAGTTGTTTTCTGCTGCCCCAGAAGGTCGGACCAGAACCAATGGGTTGAAATTAAATCAGAAGAGTTCTCGGCTAAGCCTTAGGAAGAACTTCCTGAGTGGTTCCTCAGTGGAACAGGCTTCCTTGGGAGGTGGTGGGCTCTCCTCCTTGGGAGGTTTTCAAACCGAGGCTAGATGGCCATCTGACAGCAATGTGGATTCTGAGAACTGAGGCAGATCATGAGAGGGCGGGTGGGAAGGGTTGCCTCAGTGCTTAGTTCTCATGGCCCTTTCTTACACGCCCCCCAGGAAAATGCTGATTGCCACTTCGGGGTCAGGAAGCAATTTTTCTCCAGGCCGGTTTGGTCAGAGATCCTGGAGATTTTTTTTGTCATCTTCTGGGCAGTCACTGTGGATGTGGAGGGGGTGGTGTTTGTGAATTTCTTGCCTTATGCACGGGGTTGGACTAGATGACCCTGGAGATCCCTTCCAACTATATAATTATATTACTCTCTCTTGGCACCTCTTGCCATCTGCTTCCATCTTTTAGCTAGTAAGTTAGTACCCTATCATATCTCTGCTCTTTCCTATGCCAAGTGTAATTCCCAAATAAAGAGAGGAATATTTCTCTTCTAAACTTGCAATGTAGCTCTGTGTAGATTTGTAAGCTGAGTAACCTGGTACAGTGACGCTGCTGCATTTGTAGCTTCATTTAAGCACTCTGTTGACTAATGGTGACTGGATTAACCACAACAGTTAACCTGAATAATGTCAGCATGTCTCTGGGGACACTCTGGCATTTGGGCCACAGTCTGTGATTGAAACGAAGAAGAAGAAGAAGAAGAAGAAGAAGAAGAAGAAGAAGAAGAAGAAGAAGAAGAAGAAGAAGAAGAAGAAGAAGAGCAAAAAAAAAGATCAGTGATTATACCGTCGTGGTTGTCAAGGACATCGAGGTCTTTCTTGTATAGTTCTTCTGTGTATTCTTGCCATCTTTTCCTAATCTCTTCTGCTTCTGTTAGGTCCCTACCGTTTTTGTCCTTTATCATGGCCAGCTTTGCATGGAACGCTCCCTTGATTTCTCCAATTTTCTTGAAGAGATCTCTAGTCCTTCCCATTCTATTGTTTTCTTCTATTACTTTGCACTGTTCATTCAGGAAGGCCTCCTTATCTCTCCTTGCTGTTCTCTGGAAATCTGCGTTCAGTTGGGTAAATCTTTCCTTTTCGCCTTTGCCTTTCGCTTTCCTTCTTTCCTCTGCTATTTGTAAAGCCTCATCAGAAAGCCACTTTGCTTTCTTGCATTTCTTTTTCTTTGGGATGGTGGTGATTGCTGCCTCCTGTACAATGTCACGAACCTCCGTCCATAGTTCTTCAGGCACTCTATCTATCAAATCTAGACCCTTGAATCTATTCTTCACCTCTACTGTATATTCATCAGGGATGCGATCTAGGTCAAACCTGAATGGCCTAGTGGTTTTCCCAATTTTCTTCAGTTTAAGTCTGAATTTTGCAATGAGTAGCTCATGATCTGAACCACAGTCAGCTCCAGGTCTTGTTTTTACTGACTGGATAGAGCTTCTCCATCTTTGACTGCAAATTATATAGTCAATCTGATTTCGGTGTTGCCCATCTGGTGATGTCCATGTGTAGAGTCGCCTCTTCGGTTGTTGGAAAAGGGTGTTCGCTATGACCAGTGTGTTCTCTTGTCAAAACTCTGTTAACCTTTGCACTGCTTCATTTTGTTCTCCAAGGCCAAACTTGTCTGTTATTCCGGTTACCTATTGACTTCCTACTTTAGCATTCCAGTCCCCTATGATGATGAGGACATCATTTTTTGGTGTTAGTTCTAGGAGGTGTTGTAAGTCTTCATAGAACCTGTCCACTTCAGCCTCTTCTACATCAGTGGTTGGGGCATAGACTTGGATTACTGTGATGTTGAATGGTTTGCCTTGGAATCGGACCGAAATCATTCTGTCATTTTTGAGATTGTATCCCAGTACTGACTTTTGCACTCTCTTGTTGACTATAAAGGCCACACCATTTTTTCTATGGGATTCCTGGCCACAATAGTAGATATAATGGTCTTCTGAGTTAAATTTGCCCATTCCTGTCCACTTTAGTTCACTGATTCCCAAGATATCGATGTTCAGTCTTGCCATCTCATTTTTGACCACGTCAAGCTTACCTTGATTCATAGATCTTACATTCCAGGTTCCTATGCTGTATTGTTCTTTGCAGCATCGGACTTTCCTTTCACCATCAGACACATCCACAACTGAGTGTCCTTTTGGCTTTGGCCCAGCCGCGTCCAGGCGATGGTCAGATTAACACTTTTTACATGGGGCTTGTCAAGGAATCAGAGAAGATTCTCCTTCAGAAGGAGGTACCAAAGCAAGTGCTTCTTAGCCGCACAGTTGCGTTTGAAAACGAGGATCTGGGATTCGAGAAGAGGCCTCCACGAAGCCCATTGGGGTCATCCATCATGAGGGTTTCAAAAGAACGGCTCAGCTCCCGGCCCGTGGTGGGTGGTGGGCCTTCCCCGAAAGCCCGTCACACTGAGTGGTCCGCAGACATCCGCCAGCTCCACCAGGACGCCCCTCTCCGCTTCTCTGCTTGTGATGCTCTGAACGGCTCTTAATAGATTTTCCAGCCCAAGGAAGCCTGGCAGAGGCGGGGAGTCGACGTCTGCCTCTAGTCAATGAGAATCACAGTCGGCTGGAAAAAAAATCTGGTCCGAGTTTCTTTCTCTCCGGGAACTAGATCAAGATGGGCAGCCGTGTTCATCCATCTGTAGCAGTGGAAAAGAGCAAGAGTCCAGTGGCACCGTAAAGGCTAACAAAGTTTGTGGCAGAGTATGAGCTTTCGTGAGTGACTCACGAAATCCCATCCCTTGCGACAAACTTTGTTAGTCTTTAAGGTGCTCTTGGACTCTAGGGAAGTGAGCAGTGACTCACGAAAGCTGATCCCCTGCCACAAATTCTGTTAGTCTTTAAGGTGCCCCTGGACTCTGGAGAAGTGAGCAGTGACTCACGAAAGCTCCTCCCCTGCCACAAATTCTGTTAGTCTTTAAGGTGCTCCAGGACTCTTAAGAAGTGAGCAGTGACTCAGGAAAGCTCCTCCCCTGCCACAAATTCTGTTAGTCTTTCAGGTGCTGCTGGACTCTGAATAAGTGAGCAGTGACTCAGGAAAGCTCCTCCCCTGCCACAAATTTTGTTAGTCTTTCAGGTGCTCCTGGACTCTGGAGAAGTGAGCAGTGACTCAGGAAAGCTCCTCCCCTGCCACAAATTTTGTTAGTCTTTCAGGTGCTACTGGACTCTGGAGAAGTGAGCAGTGACTCAGGAAAGCTCATCCGCTGCCACAAGTTTTGTTAGTCTTTCAGGCACTACTGGACTCTGGAGAAGTGAGCAGTGACTCACGAAAGCTCCTTCCCTGCCACAAAGTTTGTTAGTCTTTCAAGTGCTACTGGACTCTCAAGAAGTGAGCAGTGACTCACCAAAGCTCATCCACTGCCACAAGTTTTGTTGTTGTTGTTGTTCTGGGGAAGTGAGCAGTGACTCAGGAAAGCTCCTCCCCTGCCACAGATTTTGTTGGTCTTTCAGATGCTCCTGGACTCCGGAGAAGTGAGCAGTGACTTATGAAAGGTCATCCGCTGTCACAGATGTTCTTAGTCTTTCAGGTGCTACTGGATTTGCGCTCTCTGGGAACTGTGTGAGTTGATTTCTTGTCATTTTCAAATGTTTCCACCTGTCTTCTGCCCAGGGTTTCCATCTCTGAGTTGGGAAATTCCTATAGATTTGGGGGTGAAACCTGGAGAGGGAGTTCGGCAGGGTTGTGATGCCGTAGAGTCCATCATCCTTTGGGCTGCCAACTCGGATTGCAACTTCCTTGTGTTGGCTGGAGATTTCCCGCTTTTACAAGGTCTAGATGGAACACTCTTTTTAAGTTACAGAGATGAAGTAAGATGAGACACATGAACTGCCAATAAAGCAGATAAATCTAACAGAAACCTTTTTATAGCTGGAAACATACTGTAAGAGCATCAGACCTGCCTTGCTGGATCAGACCACGTCCATCTAGCCTTGCATTCTGTTTCTGGCGGAGATCAACTAGATGTTTTAGATGCTTTCATAAGCAGCAAGGGATAAAGGCACTTGGCATGCAGTCCTGTTTGATTCCAGCACAGGTATCCAAAATACTACTTTTGTACACTGAGGTTCCATTTTAGAGGTGTGCCAGTTTTGTTTTCACTTTAATTTCAAACTTTTCATGCATTTTTGTGTGCTATTATTTTCTTCAGTTGTCATTATTACATTCATTTTAGTTTCCTTTAGTTTTAATAGAAAAAACAATTCTGGCTTTAATTTTTCTTTTCCATCTAATTTGAATTTAATTTCAGGGACTGTACTGCCCACCTGAGAGATCTTCCCTGCAGATTCACAGAGACAGAGGAAAGGATCCATCTTGGATTATAATATCAGTGACTGAGCACCGTTGTTGATTTTTAAGTGTTAGATGTTTTTATTATGTTTTAGATGTTTTATTTATGGCACGGCTAATTACCTTGCCCTTGTGAGCCACCCAGAGCCCATTGGGGAGGGCGGGATACAAATGTGAAAAATAAATAAAATAAATAAATATTATGTCCGGGGTAGTGACACTGTGTATTCTTGGTTCTTGGGGGGGGGGCAACAGCGGGAGGGCTTTGGGAGTTCTGGCCCCACTGGTGGACCTCCTGAGGGCCTCTGGGTTTTTGGCCACTGTGTGACACAGAGCATTGGCCTTGATGGGCCATTGATCTGATCCAACATGGCTTCTCTTATGTTCTTATGTCTGGGGCACTGACGTGACATTGTGGCCCTTGATGGGCCATTGGCCTGATCCAACATGGCTTCTCCTATGTTCTTATGTCTGGGGGAGTGACGCTGTGTATTCTTGGTACTTGGGGGGGGCAACAGTGGGAGGGCTTCGGGAGTTCTGGCCCCGCTGGTGGACCTCCTGAGGGCCTCTGGGTTTTGGCCACTGTGTGACACAGAGCATTGGCCTTGATGAGCCATTGATCCAACATGGCTTCTCTTATGTTCTTATGTCTGGGGCACTGACGTTGTGTATTCTTGGTGATGGGAGGGCCCCTGGTATTTTTGGCCACTGTGTGACACAGAGAGTTGGACTGGATGGCCATTGGCCTGATCCAACATGGCTTCTTTTATGTTCTTATGTCTGGGGTAGTGACGCTGCGTATTCTTGGTACTTGGGGGGGGGGGCTTCGGGAGTTCTGGCCCCGCTGGTGGACCTTCTGAGGGCCCCTGGGTTTTTGGCCACTGTGTGACACAGAGCATTGGCCTTGATGGGCCATTGGCCTGATCCAACATGGCGTCTCTTTGGTTCTTATGTTCTTAACATCTTTATGGGCTGCATCTCTTCAGGCGGGGGTTCGGCACACACTCAATCCTTCACGTCAGTGCCATCTGGGTGAGCCCCTGATGCTGTATTTGGCAGCCTGTCAAAGAACCCATCATTTTGTTTATGCTGCCTCCTAAAAGGGAAGATAATGTATTTCGAAGCCTTAACCATCCAGCTTCCCCCTTGGGGGGGGGGGAAATAGAAAGAAAACGACACGCACACCCGGCCGTGACGAGAATAAACGATGCCGCCTTGACTGTTTGCAAAGGTTTCTCGGCCGGCACGTCATCCATCTCCCTCGTCTGTCATCCGGTATCTCATTTGCTTTCTTGGTCGGTGCTGATCAGCTGGACGTGTTTTGGCAGCAAGGAAGGCCTGAGGATAAGTGGGCGAGACCTTTCGGCAACAGGTTCAGAAGGACCTCTGGAGCAGATGGTGATGGGGCCCTAAACTAGGGGTGCCAACCTCTAGGTGGGGCCTGGGAATCTCCCGCTGTTGCGATTGATCTCCAGGCAACAGAGATCAGTTCCCCTGGAGAAAATGGATGCCTTGGAGGGTGGACTCCATGAAATTGCTGAGCGTTTGGGTTAGAACGGATAAAAGGAAGTCCTTCTTCACCCAAAGAGTGATTAACACATGGAATTCACTGCCACAGGAGGTGGTGACGGCTACAAGCATGGACGGCTTCAAAAGGGAATTAGATAAGCATATGGAGCAGAGGTCCATCAGTGGCTGTTATCCACAAGGTATAGATAGGGACTCTGGGGCAAGTGATGCTCTGTCTTCTTGGTGCTTGGGGGGGGGTCAACAGTGGGAGGGCTTCTAATGTCCTGGCCCCACTGGTGGACCTCCTGAGGGCACCTGGTATTTCTGGCCACTGTGTGACACAGAGTGTTGGACTGGATGGGCCTTTGGCCTGATCCAACATTAGTGCCTCTTATGTTCTTATGTTCTTATTTAGCATTGCCAGCTGCCAGTTGGGAAATGTCAAGTCAAGTCAATGATGAGAGCTCACAGGACAGGCTGAACTTTGTAAGGAAAAACAACCGCGATATGATAACAAAACCTTGTTAGAGAAAGATATATCTTCTTTAATTATCCAGTGAGTAACAAATCATAAAGCCGGTTTGGTGTAGTGGTTAAGTGCACAGACTCTAATCTGGGAGAACTGGGTTTGATTCCCCACTCCTCCACATGCAGCTGCTGGTGTGACCCTGGGGCAGTCACAAGTTCTCGCAGAGCTGTTCTCTCAAGAGCAGTTTCTGTCAGAGCTCTCTCAGCCCCACCTGCCTCACAGGGTGTCTGTTGTGGGGAGGGGAAGGGAAAGGAGTCTGTAAGCCGCTCTGAGACTCCAAGTGAAGGGTGGGGTATAAATCCAATCTCTTCTTCTTCGTTGAAGTAAATTGGTCTCAAACTTTTCTTTCTGATGTACAGCGTTCAATGGACCGTTTCACTCAAGGTTTCATCAGATGAGACCTTACACCTTTTGTATTTTCTCTACTCCCTCTTCCTTTCTAGCTTACATCATTTGGTTAATGTTGGGAAATACCTGGAGGTTTGGGGGGTGGAGCCTGTGGAGGGCGGGGTTTCGGGACGGGGAGGGACTTCAATAGGGTATAATGGTTGGGATATTCGACTGCATACAGCAGAGCTTTGCCCAGTCATAGAAGTCTGATACCGAGTGCAGTAAATAAATCTCCCAAGAAGTATATTTGCAAAAATTACCCATCTATTTACTGACTGCCGGCAACTGGCCTTTCATTCACTGCACCATCGGGCCAGAACTTTATAGCCAACTGACGCTGTTTCAAGATGCACCCATTGTTTTAATTGTTATAATCAGGGGTCATTTCCTGTGGGAGTCCACAGGAGCGGAGCTCCGGCAGTAAGGAGCCCAGGGAGCAGACACATGCAACACATGCAACAAGCCCCACCCCCTGCTCCCAGCAGCCCTCAGTCGGGCTATGAGGAGCAAGAAGCAGCCAGGAGCAAGAAGCATTCCCCCCCCAACCCGCCTTCAGGTACAAGCTCTCCCTCCTCTGTGAGGGCAGATCTGCCCATTCCCCCCCCCCATAGCTAGCAATCCAAAACAGTCCAGTGGCACCTTTAAGACCAAGTTTTTTTCAGGTACAAGCTCTCCCTCCTCTGTGAGGGCAGAT
Organism: Gekko japonicus; assembly: GCF_001447785.1. Taxonomy (NCBI): domain Eukaryota; kingdom Metazoa; phylum Chordata; class Lepidosauria; order Squamata; family Gekkonidae; genus Gekko; species Gekko japonicus. The sequence goes on along the minus strand of NW_015160850.1, from coordinate 574,142 downwards.
CTGCATGTCCCCCCCCCCCAATAGCTAGCAATCCAAAACAGTCCAGTGGAGCCTGAGCGGTGATGTCAGGGGGTGTGGCATACGCAAATAAGTTATGCTAATGAGTTATGCTAATGAGTGCCTGCACCTCTTTTTCTACGAAATGACCCCTGGTTGTAATGTTTTATGGTGTTATAAACTGAAACTGCATTTATTATAATGACGTTACCTGCCCTGAGCCCGACCACGGGATGAGTGGGTTATAAATGCAAATAATAAAATAAAATAAACTTGCATTTATTCAAATAGTCTGAGGTGACGGATCCCAATTGAGCTGTCTCCCTGAGATGTAGACTTACTGTTTCACTAGGCATTGGCCACATGCATCCGGGGTACTATGTACCTGTCTATCAATTCCTCCAAGAACCTCAGGGCAGTGTATGTGAATGTTGTGAATGTGAATGTTGTTTCAAACTGTTTTTAATTATTTGGTATTTTAATGACTCTGTAATATTGTATTGATGTGTTTTAGAACCTACTGTGATCTGCCCTGAGCCTGCTTGCAGGGAGGGCGGAATATAGATTGATGATGATGATCAATGTTCCCTCTAAGTTGTGGAGTCTCGTGAGCAAAAATTCTACTTTGTGAGCTCCTGGCATTAAAGTTGTGAGCGAGCCATTTGGCTACTGCATAAATTAGTTCGCTCTGGAGCCACTCTCCCTGAGCTGAGACAAAAATGTGTGAGCCGGAGGCTACAAAACTGTGAGCTAACTCACTATAACTCAGCTTAGAGGGAACCCTGATGATGATATAGATCCGGTTCACATTCAGGCTGCAGTCACAATGAGAAAGAGAAGCCTAATCTAAAGAACCCTTTCCCGGACACAAAGGGTCAGCTTGTCCAGCATCGTGTGTGTGGGAGCATGAGGGCATTGCCTCTACAGGAGAGACCTACAGAGATATATGTGAAGATGGGGAGAGATGACAAAGGGGGAGAGAGAGAGGAGGGGGACAAAGGGCAGCTCCCGGGTTAAGGCAAAGAGGAGATAACACCTATCCACCTTTAGAGTGGTGCAGTGCCCCCCCCCCCAATATCCAGGCTTGTTGAGTCACTCACTCCGACCGTAGTGCCATAGATCCCACCTTCCAGAGCGGCCGTTTCCTCCAGGTGAACTGATATCTGTTGCCTCTCCAGGCTCCACACCCCAAGTCTCCAGGTATCTCCCCACTCAGAGGGGGCACCTCTATTCCAAACCATTAGGGTTGCCCGCCCCCTGATTGGGGGAGGGAGTTCCCCTACTTTTGGGGGCCCTAATCCGCTGCTGGCCAGCTGGCTGGGTGGGAGCCCCACCCCCAAAGAGCCCCATCATGCCTGATGTGCCCGGTATGACGTCATCACCCGGAGGTGACATCGTTGTGCCAGGTACATCCTGCGGGGGATGCTCTAGCATTTGGGTTAAAACTCTGGGAGCCGGGCTGGAGCCCCCCACCGGGAGACGGGTAAGGCCTGGCAACCCTACAAACCATCCAGGTGGGGGACTGGATTCACCAAGAGGCACCACAAGAAGCTCATCACTGTTTGTGGGTAAACGATAATGAATTTTGAATAAATCTAAATAGATTTAAAGGAATGTAAAGCCTCTGTACAGTTTTGGAAGAGAGAACTAAAAGTCCAAAGAATTAACAATCACATAATAAAAAGCTGGTAAACCTCTGAAGGAAAATGTTAAAAAAAATGAGGGTGATGTAAGAGGAGAGGTCGTGAAGAGAGATACTAGAAGGTCTGTGGTTATGTTAGGAAAGGGATGTTTGTTGATAAAAGATGGTAGTGTGTATGCTGGATTAATGCTAGGCTAGTAAAGTAAGATTAGAGTCAAATTGAAAATGTGGTAATTAAATGCTAATAAAATGGTAAATTAACTCAATGGGTAAAAGGGAAATAGGAAAATTGGAAAAAAATATATAAAAATTTAATATGGTGTTTCTTTATATGGTGTCCCTATATTGTATGTAAAAGAACCAACAAGATGCAATTAGGAGGGTTTGGAATTGAATAAAGATAGATACTGGATTAAGAAGCTAAAATAATGTTACACATCACTGATTTGAGTGGAATCTTTAATAAAAAGCTGTAAAGATAGTATAAGAATTTTTCAATGCAGATAGGAATGTAAGATTAAGGATAAGAGTATACTTGCTTACAAGTTAAGTGAAGGGTAGGTTTTTCTGTGTTGCTGGGAAAAGAAAGTGATGTTTAGGAATGATTTGTGTATTCTTGTTGCTTACTCTGTATGTATGTATAATATAGGTTTATAATGGTAAAAATCCAATAAATATATTCACAAAAAAAGAAGAAGAAGAAGCTCATCACCGCACATTTCCCTTTGTGGTGAAGGTAGCTTTGCCAGCTTCCAGGTGGTTCGCAACAATTTAAGGAAATTGATGAATAGTGTAGACCAGGGGTGTCAAACGCGGGGGGCCAGATCAACCCCCCCCCCCCGGAGGGCTTCTATCAGGCCCGCAGTGGAACTGGCTGTCTTCTGCTGCTTCTTCCCGTTCTGCTGCTACTGCGTCATCGTAGGTTTGCAGCTTACAGATTCACATACACCTGAATAGCATACTCAAGATTGCGGCAGCACAGACATTTTGATGCAATATTTCAGAGCAAGAGGTGTCAGTTATCAGACACGGTTAAATAAACAAAATATTGCAAGAGTGAAGGCCTTGATTGTAAAGATCCAGATGGTAAAAGGAGTGCTGCTATACTCCCCCCCAGTATTTTGTTTGAATTAATAAGCAAAGAAGAAAGCAAAACAACAACCCCAAACCTATTTGCATACCCACTTAATCAGGGGTCCCCAACCTTATGATGTTTGTGGGCACCACTGGAATTCTGATGTCGTATGGTGGGTGTAGCCACAAAATAGCTGCCTTAGCAACCCTGGAGTCGAATATCCCAACCATTATACCCTATTGAAGTCCCTCCCCGTCCCGAAACCCCGACCTCCTCAAGCTCCACCCCCCAAATCTCCAGGTATTTCCCAAAATTAAACAAATGATGTAAGCTAGAAAGGAAGAGGGAGTAGAGAAAATACAAAAGGTGTAAGGTCTCATCTGATTAAACCTTGAGTGAAACGGTCCATTGAACGCTGTACATCAGAAAGAAAAATTTGAGACCAATTTACTTCAAAGAAGAAGAGAAGAGATTGGATTTATACCCCACCCTTCACTTGGAGTCTCAGAGCGGCTTACAGACTTCCTTGGTAGTCTAACCCAGACTGAGAGAGCCAGTTTGGTGTCGTGGTCAGGGCTCTAGTCGGGGGGGAGCTCTCAGGTACGGAGCTCCGGAAGAGAACCTCTAGGGGGCGGGGCGGTCACGTGGTGAAGCCCCGCCCCCTTCTTTACCCCGCCCTCTGCTTCGATCCTCATTCCGTTTGGGAATGAGGATGAAGCAGGAGGGTAAGTAGCCGGGCCTTCTGACACACTTCCGGTGATGTCAGGG
>NW_015160850.1:545353-569687 GCF_001447785.1 Gekko japonicus | reverse complement strand
CTCTTCTTCTTCTTCTTCTTCTTCTTCTTCTTCTTCTTCTTCTTCTTCTTCTTCTTCTTCTTCTTCTTCTTCTTCTTCTTCTTCTTCTTCTTCTCTTCCAAGATCTGATGAAATCGGGTCATCCTGGGCTATCCAGGTCAAGGCAAGCAACAGTCAGAGGTGATTTGCAATTAACTGGCTCTGTGTAGCGGCCCTGGGCCTTTTTCATTGGTCTCCTACCTGAGTACTAACCTGGACCAAGGCTGCTTAGCTTCTGAGATCCGACAAGATCAGACTAGCATGGGACCGCCATGTCAGGGCACGAGCCATAGCCATCCATGCTTTATTAACACGATCAGCACATTTCACATGACCACACGAAGCTGCCTTCTACTGAATCAGACCCTCGGTCCATCAAGGCCAGTATTGTCTACTCAGACCGACAGCGGTCCTCCAGCGTCTCAGGTGGAGGTCTTTCACATTGCCTACTGCCTGGTCCTTGTAACTGGAGATGCCAAGGGTTGGACCCATTTGGTGTAGTGGTTAAGAGCGGAAGACTCCAATCTGGAGAACCAGATTTGATTCTCCACTCCTCCACATGCAGTCAGCTGGGTGACCTTGGGTCAGTCACAGTTCTCTCAGACCTGATCTCTCAAGAGCAGTCCTCCAAAGAGCTCTCTCAGCCCCACCTATCTCACAGGGTATCTGTTGTGGGGAGGGGAAGGGAAAGGGGTTGTAAGCTGCTCAGAGACTTAGAGTGAAGGGCAGAGCATAAATCAAAACTCCTTCTTCTTCTCCTTTTCCTCTTCCTCCTCCTCCTTCTTCTTCTCCTCCTTCTCCTCCTTCTCCTTCTGCATGCCAAGCAGATGCTCTACCACTGAGCCACATCTCAGGGTCTGCTATCTTCCTTTAAGAGGTGGGCCCGTTTAGACGCCATCTGTCCTTTTTTAAAAAAAAAAAAAGTTTTATTTATAAGTTTTCAACTTTTACAAAAAAGTAAACATATACCAAAATAAATATGCATTAGAGTCTGTTACTTTGTTCTTTCTCCAGCCATTCATATAATCCCGACCACCTTTTTTCAAAGATCGTTACATCCTTCCCGCATAATAATACATTCAGTTTATCAACTTCTGCTACATTCATTCATTTATGTATTCATTCTTCTGTATGAGGTATTTTATCCGACTTCCAATATTTAGCCCAAAGGATTCTTGCTGCCGTCAAAAATATATATCATCACATATGCTTCGTTAGGATCGTACTCCTTTGGGATCATATTTAACAAATAAATTTCAGGATTAAGTGGCAAATCTACATGCATTACTTCTCTTATTGATTTCTGGACTTTCTTCCAGTAATTTTGGATTTTTACACACCGCCACCACATGTGAAAGAATGAGCCTACATTGGTTTTACATTTCCAGCAATTACTTGAATGCCATCTGTCCTTCAGAGGAGGGCGGAAGACCGGAAGGCCTGGCGTGATCTGGTCCATGGGGTCGCGAAGAGTCGGACTCGACTGTGCGACTGAACAACAACATCTGTCCTGACCAATGTTCCCTCTAAGCTCTGGAGTCTTGTGAGCAAAAATTCTCCTTTGTGAGCGACTGGCATGAAAGTTGTGAGCGAGGGATCTGGCTACTGCATCAATTAGTTTGCTCTGGAGCCCTCCTTCCTGAGCAAAGACAAAAAAGTGTGAGCCAGAGGCTTAAAAACTGTGAGCTAGCTCACACTAACTCAGCTTAGAGGGAACACTGGTCCTGACACTGATGTGTGGCTGATTCTTTACCCAAATCCAAGCAACTACTTTGACTGGCAAAACGGGAAAAGATGCCAACCCATCGTGGAGAATCGAGTCCTTTCCAGACACCAGCAGTGCTGGAGGCGAGAGACCTTGATTCCTAGACATATGCCACAGCTGTTCAGGTAGGGCTGCAAATCCTCAGGGGCCTGGAGATTTCCCGGAATGACGACCCATCTCCAAAGTACAGGCAGCAGTTCACCTAGAGGAAATGGCTGTTTTGGATGGCGGACTGTCTGGAATCCCATGAAGCTGCCTTCTACTGAATCAGACTCCTGGTCCATCCAGGTCAGTATGGTCTACTCAGGCTGGCAAGTGGCTGTTGTGTCCGCTGACCGCCACCAGGAGCCAGCGAATACCCCAGAGCTTGACTCTGGAAGAACAATGGGGACTAGGCTTCTGATCTCTCCACTGGGGAACCAATGGGACCGTGGCGGGAGATTTAAACCCGACAATGGAAATTAGGGGTGTGTCACCAGGTGTGTCTATAGTTGGCCTGCCGGCCGTTAGTCTTTGTCTTTGTTGTGTCCAGTAAACCATGCTGATCACTATATCAGTCTCAGTGGGGAATTTCAGACAGGCGCTATCTCCCGGTAGGGAACCGATTCTCAACCGGGTTCTGGTCTGTCATTTCAGACAGAACCCGGTTGAGAATCGGTTCCCTACCGGGATCTGACTGCCATTTCACACACAAAAGTCTCTGTTCCGTATAGGAACCGGGAGGGAAGCGATTTACCTGTCAACCGCTTCCGAGGAGTCTTCCGTTCCCTCTCCTGGTTCCGATACGCTTCTTTCCCGCCTTTTTTCGCCTGCGTGGGCTTTTTTTTTTTTTTTTGAACGTTCGGCTTATAGCGATATATCGATATATCGCTATACCGGAACCTCTAAGGAGTCGCATTCCAATGGGATTGTTATTGCGACTATTTCAGGTTCTGGTATAGCGATATATCGATTTATCGCTATAAGCCGAACCTTTTAAAAAAAAAAATCGCTCACCCGCACGGGAAGAAAACAGCGGGAAAACAAAGCGGTGCCAGTGTGAAATGCCAAACCACTTGTGAATCGGCTCCTTTCCGGTAGGGGCAAGCCGTGTGTGAAACGGCAGCCCTGTACCGGTTCATCTGGAAACGGAAGACTCCCGGCTTGAAACTGGGAGAAGACTGGTAATGTGAAATTCCCCAGTGGTTTCAACATGCGTTTAACCCACTACACTTCAGTGGCTCTCCAGGGTCTCAGGCAGAGGTCTTTCCCATCACCTCCTACCTGATCCCTTTTAACTGGAGATGTTGTGGGTTGAACCTGGGACCTTCTAGAAGCCAAGCAGAGGCTCTATCACTGAGCCATGACCCTGGTCCCCACTCCCCAAATCTCCAGGGATTTCTCAACCCAGCGTTGGCAACCTTATGTCCAGGTCAGCTTAGACCCCACTGACCATAGCAAAGGAAGAGGCCACACCATGCCTTCCTTGGGGGAACACAATACCTTGAACCTGCCCTGCACCAACAGACCACCTGGACATTTGGGTTTCCGCCTCCCGGGGGGGGGGAATAATATCTTCTTCTTCTTCTTCTTCTCTCCCCCTTCCGCCCTCCTCTTCGGGGACCCCTTTTCTACCCTGACGTGAACTCTCCTTCCACCTCTGTGTCGGCTGAAAAGTGGATTACTTAATTAATGGGGCCAGCGGAGCGGCCTGGGTGACCGTCTCTCTGCGGGGCTCCGCGGCCGTGGGGGGCTCGCGGGGACCAAGTTCACATGTGGTATCGTTTTTCCCCTCTTATTCAGAACATGCAGGGTCTAAATGAATAACAGTTCTTACAAGGCCCCCGGAGGGCTCCAGGGGTAAAAAGAATCCTGCTTCAGAAAAGAGAAAAAGGTGGGGGGGGGGAGGAAAAGAAGGAAGAAAAAGAGAGATACACTTGACTCCTGACCCCTTTTCAAAGGCCCCTGTGTCAGCTCCTAAGCCCTACCAACAGCAATTATCCTCTTTTAAGGTGAAGTGTTTAAACCCTGGACCACATTAATGGGGCTTAGCTGTGTATAGGTGTGTCATTGCAGACTTCCTGATTGGGCTGGGGGTCTGCGGACGGGGGGGGGGTGGTTTGCACGAAATGGTACTGGGACACCGGAGAGATGCTTTGACATAGTTGAAAGAGATTTTTTTTCTCTCTCCCCGGGATGGGGCAGGAGATGAATCGCTTTCTCCTTCCAGACAGCTCGAGACAAAAGAGTTCTTTTAGCCACCTGGTTTGTCTCTCTCCGCACCTGTGTCAAGGTCGGGGTCGGGGGTGGGGGAGATGGAAGCCTTTTTACTGTCTCTCTTCTTGATCTTTTTGTTTGCAGGTATCTGTCTACAGCCACCCCCGGGTCACTTAATAGCCCTTCAGGGAGAGACAAAAGCCGAGAGGATTCGCAAGGACTCATTCCCCTCACTCCCCTAAAAGTCTTCCCTCGGTCAGGAGGCAATAACTTTTCCCTGCATGGCTTAATTTTATTGTGGGGGGGGGGGGGGAGGCCCGGAGGGTGGGAAGGGAAGGCAAGGGAGGATCCGCGTTCATCTCGAGGAAATCTGAGGAAATCCTCCCGGTATTTTGTCTGTTGAGATGATTTCTGTAGTTCATTTGTATACCCCCACTTTCCTCCCCAAAGGAGGAGGAGGAGGAGATTGGATTTATACCCCGCCCTTCACTACCCAAAGGTGTCTCAGAGCGGATTTCGAACTCCTTTCCCTTCCCCTCCCCCCAAAAGACACCCTGGGAGGCGGGTGGGGCTGAGATTGCTCTGACAGAGACTGCTCTTTTCCAAGAACAGCTCTTATCAGAACTATGACTTCCCCAAGGTCATCCAGCCAGGTGCAAGTGGAGGAGTGGGGAATCAAACCCAGTTCTCCCAGATTAGAGTCCGCACACTTAACCACGACACGAAACTGGCTCTCAAGCTGCTCACATCCTTCTCCTCTCTTCCCTTTTATCCTCACAGCACCCCTATGAGGCACGTTAGGCTATGTTCCCTCTGATATTGCTCTCTACTGAGCGGAGACGTTCATAGAATCATAGAATGTTAGAGTTGGAAGGGACCTTGCAGGTCATCAAATCCAACCCCCTTCAGGCGCATAGCCGAAAGATAGCCCTACAACATACCCGGAAGATGGTCGTCCAGCCTCCACTTGAAAATATCCAGCAAAGGAGCATCCACCACCTCCCGAGGCAGACTGTTCCACTGCTCAACCACTCTTACAGTTAGGAAGCTTCTCCCGATATTTAGCCATTTTCGACTCCCTTGTGATTTCCACCCATTAGATCTAGTCTTACAATCCGGAGCGAGAGAGAATAGATCTGCTCCATCTTCTACATGACAGCCTTTCAAATACTTGAAAACTGCAATCATGTCCCCTCTAAGCCTTCTCTTTCCCAGGCTAAACATACCCAACTCTTTCAGCCTTTCCTCGTAAGACTTGGATTCGAACCCTCTCACCATCCTAGTTGCCCTCTTCGAGACACGCTCAAGCTTGTCAACATCCTTCCTCAAATGTGGTGCCCAAAACTGGACACAGGACTCCAGGTGAGGCCTGACCAAACATGTGGACAAGGGGAACAAACATGTGGACAAGGGGGATCCAATAGATATTATTTACCTCGACTTCCAGAAAGCTTTTGATAAAGTTCCTCATCAAAGGCTCCTAAGTAAGCTCAAAAATCATGGGATAGAAGGACAAGTCCTTTTATGGATCAAAAACTGGCTAGTTCATAGAAAACAGAGAGTGAGTGTAGGTGGGCAATTTTCTCAGTGGAGGGTGGTAAGCAGTGGGGTACCGCAGGGATCAGTACTTGGTCCACTGCTTTTTAACTTGTTCATAAATGATTTGGAGATGGGAGTAAGCAGTGAAGTGACTAAATTTGTGGATGATACAAAGTTGTTCAGGGTGGTGAAAACCAGTGAGGATTGTGAGGCACTCCAAGGGGATCTGTCAAGGATGGGCGAGTGGGCGTCAACATGGCAAATGGGGTTCAATGTGGCCAAGTGCAAGGTGATGCACATTGGAGCCAAAAATCCTAAATATAAATACACATTGATGGGGTCTGAACTGGCAGAGACTGAGCAAGAGAGAGATCTTGGAGTTGTAGTGGATAACTCACTGAAAATGTCGAGACAGTGTGTGACTGCAATAAAGAAGGCCAATGCTATGCTGGGGATTATTAGGAAGGGTATTGAAAACAGATCAGCCAATATAATAATGCCCCTATATAAATCAATGGTGAGACCTCATTTGGAATACTGTGTGCAGTTCTGGGCACCACACCTTAAAAAGGATATTATAGCTTTGGAAAAAGTGCAGAAAAGGGCAACTCGAATGATAAAAGGGTTGGAACACTTTCCCTATGAGGAAAGGTTAAAGCGCTTAGGGCTCTTTAGCTTGGAGAAAAGACGACTGAGGGGTGACATGATCGAGGTTTATAAGATTATGCATGGGAAAGAGCAGGTAAAGAAAGAGGTACTTTTCTCCCTTTCTCACAATACAAGAACTCGTGGGCACTCCATGAAACTGCAGAGCGGTCGGGTTAGAACGGATAAAAGGAAGTACTTCTTCACCCAAAGAGTGATTAACACATGGAATTCACTGCCACAGGAAGTGGTGGGTGCTACAAGCATGGACGGCTTCAAAAGGGAATTAGATAAGCATATGGAGCAGAGGTCCATCAGTGGCTATTAGCCACAAGGTATAGCTAGGGGCTCTGGGGCAAGTGATGCTCTGTCTTCTTGGTGCTTGGGGGGGGGGTCAACAGTGGGAGGGCTTCTAATGTCCTGGCCCCACTGCTGGACCTCCTGATGGCACTGGTATTTCTGGCCACTGTGTGACACAGAGTGTTGGACTGGATGGGCCTTTGGCCTGATCCAACATTGGCGTCTCTTATGTTCTTATGTTCTTATAAGTACCAGCATTTTGAATTATGCTCTGCCTATTTGCAGTTATGTACTACCACAACAGTGAAGAAGGGCTGCTCACCTAGTAGTTAGATAGTGAGGTTAAAGAGGTGAGATATGTGATTGAATCCAAAAGTTATTTTTGCCAACAGAAGGTGGGAATTTTTAATTTTGAATCCTGACTCTGTCTTCTTCAGGATTAGCAATCCCACCCAGTTTTGTGTCATCTGCAAATTGGATAAGCATCCCCTCTGTGTCTTCGTCCAGGTCATTTATAAAAACAGTGAACAACAGCGGGCCTAGGACCGAGCCCTGCGGCACTCCACTCGAGGCTTCCCTGCACGTAGACGCAGAGCCATTTACGAGCACTCGTTGGGTATGATTTTTCAACCAGTCATGAATCCATCCAACGGTTGCACCATCCAGCCCACACATAACCAGCTTATCCTCAAGGATATCAAGAAAAACTTTGTCAAGTGCTTTACTGAAATCTAGATCTGTTGACAGCATTGCCAGAGTCAACTATTTTAGTAACATCCCGGGCAGAATATAACTGCTGGGTACTGGGCAGTCGGTTTTTGTTGAGCGGGACTTCCTGTGTTACTGAGCAGCCGCTCACGCCCACAGCTTAGAGGGAACACCGGGGAGGGCTGCAAAAAAGGTGCTAGAAGAGTTTCTTAAGTGTAAGGATGTGTCTCCAGCAACCGAGATCAAGGTAATTCATGCCATAGTATTCTCCAGGGGTCATTTCGTAGAAAAAGAGGTGCAGGAGTTCATTAGCATAGCTCATTAGCACAACTTATTTGCATAGGCCACACATCCCAGACATTACCGGAAGTGTGTCAGAAGGCAACACCCACCACTCAGGCTCCACTGGACTGTTTTGGATTGCTAGCTATTGGGGGAGGAACGTGCAGATCTGTCCTTGCAGAGGAGGGAGAGCTTGTACCTGAATAAAACTTGGTCTTGAAGGTGCCACTGGACTGTTTTGGACCGGGGGGAGCTGGGGGGGGTGTTCTGCAACTTACCTGGCTGCTTCTTGCTCTGACTGAGGGCTGCTGGGAGCAGGGGGTGGGGCTTGTTGCATGTGCCCGCCCCCTGGGCTCTTTACTGCCGGAGCTCCGCTCCTGTGCGCTCCTGCAGGAAATGACCCCTGGTATTCTCCATTACTACATCTGGGTGTGAAAGTTGGACAGTGAAGAAAGCAGAGAGGAATAGCGAGAGAAAACTGGACACCATTTTATGGAAAGAAACTTTGAAGACCGCGAACAATGGATATAACTATTATAAACTTGGAGAAACTCTAACTTGAACTGTACAGAACCTGACCTTTTTCCAGGCATCATTATAGAAGATACTAGTGATCTGATTAAACATCACCAGCTTTAGTAAACATACTAAACGAAAGAGATCTGGAAACATAGGATCAAGATGGGAAATTTGTAACAGCTATTACAGAAACTGGATGGAACTTCCTTTTATGTCTTATCCTTGTACCCGTCCTACCCTATTATGTATTAAAACCAGGGCTATTTTGGGGCAGGAACGAACAGGAACGGAGTTCCGGCTGGCTCCCAAGTTGGCCACGCCCAGCAGGAACTCATTAACATAATAGGCCACACCCAACAGCAGAAACTCATTATGATTGGCCACAATTAGGAGGTGTGGCCTAACATGCAAAGGAGTTCCTGCTCCAAAAAAAAAAGCCCTGGGTTTTGACAACAAGGTAAAGAGAATAAGAAGCAAAAGGTGGGTGTGGTTGGATGGCCACACTTCTGGTAACATGGGGGTGCGGCCTAATATGCGAATGAGCTGTGCTGTCAGGGGTGTGGCTAATGAGTTCCTGCTGGGCTTTTTCTACAAAGAAAGCCCTGGTTAAAACCAAATAGAAATTTAGGGCGGGGGGGGGAGAAAGCAGAGAGGAAGAGAGTTGATCCCTTTGAAACGTGAGGTTGGAGGAGAGCTTTACAGATCCCGCGGGCCACCAAAGAGACAACTCCGTGGGATCTAGACCAGATCAAGTCTGAGATCTCCCGAGAAGCTAAAACAACTCGACTGAGGCTAGCGTTCTTTGGTCACATGACGAGAAGCCGAGACTCATTGGAAAAGGCAAGAATGCTAGGAAAAGTCGAAGGCAACAGAAAAAGTGGAAGACCCGACGTGAGATGGATGGAAGCCACAAAGGCCCCTCCGTTGGCAAGACCCGAGCAAGGCCGTGACGGATAAGACATTTTGGAGGACGTGAGTTCACAGGGTCACTGATTTGATGCTCCCTCTAAGCTGCGGAGTCTTGTGAGCAAAAATTCTACTTGGTGAGCTACGGGCATTAAAGTCGTGAGCGAGCAGTTTGGCTGCTGCACAAATTAGTTTGCTCTCTGCAGCCATCCTGCCTGAGCTAAGACCAAAATGTGTGAGCCGGAGGCGAAAAAACCGTGAGCTAGCTCAGCTTAGAGGGAACTCTGGGACTCGCCATAGGTCAGAAGCAACTTGATGGCAGTTCACACACAGAGAGAGAGAGAGAGAGAGAGAGAGAGCACAGAGCACTAATACACCATGAGGGCTCAACTCCTTCCAGTTTGGTGTAGTGGTTGAGTGCACGGACTCTAATCTGGGAGAACTGGGTTTGATTCCCCACTCCTCCACTTGCACCTGGCTGGATGACCTTGGGCAAGCCGTAGTTCTGATAAGAGCTGTTCTTGAAAAAGAGCAGTTTCTGTCAAGAGCTCTCTCAGCCCCACCTCCCTCACAGGGTGTCTGTTGTGGGGTGGGGAAGGGAAAGGAGACTGTAAGCCACTCTGACACTCCTTTGGGTAGTGAAGGGCGGGGTATAAATCCAATCTCTTCTTCTTCTTCTTCCCAGCCACTAGGGTTAGGGTTAAGGTCAGGGGAAATAGGGGAACAAGAAGTGCCTGTATACAGCTGCGATCAGACCTGGGACCTTCCATGGCGAAAGCATCGGCTCTACCACGGACCTATTGGGATGTTTGATTAATCCAGCAGAGTTCTGCCCAGTCATAGAAATGAGATGCTGAGTGCAGGAAATAAACCTCCTAAGAAGTAAGCTGCAAAAAAGGTTAAGTTACATGTATTCAAGTAGATCCAGTTCACAGTCAGGTTGCAGTCGAAAGGAGAGAGAGAAGTCTCATCTAAAGAGGAGTTTCCCTATCACAAATGGCCACCTTGTTCAGCATCATGTGTGCGGGACTATGAGGGCATTGCCTCTACAGGAAAGACCACAGAGACATGTGTCTCCATGGAAAGCCATGTGAAGAAAGTGAGAGGATAAAGGGGGGAAAGAGAGGAGGGGTCAGAGGCCAGCTCCCAGGTTAAGACAAAGAGAGGCATCCCATTCACAGAGATTTTACCTATACACACTGAGAGTGACATAGTGCCCCTCAGTGTCCAGGTGTGCGGAGTTCCTCACTCCAACAAAACCCACACCATACACACTCTCCGCAATGACAAGACATTTTGCTTTGTTGTTGTTCGGTCGCACAGTCGAATCCGACTCTTCGCGACCCCATGGACCAGATCATGCCAGGCCTTCCGGTCTTCCGCCGCCCTCTGAAGTTTGCTCAATTTCATGTTCGCTGCATCGATGACACTGTCTAACCATCTCATCCTTTGCCGTCCCCGTCTTCTCTGGCCTTCAATCTTTCCCAGCATCAGGGTCTTCTTCTCCAGTGAGGGCTCCCTTCTCATTTGGTGGCCAAAGTATTTGAGCTTCAGTTTCATTATCTGGCCTTCCAGGGAACAGTCAGGGTGGATTTCTTTTAGGATTGACTGATTTGATCTCCTTGCAGTCCAAGGGACTCTCAAGAGTCTTCCAGCACCCTAGTTCAAAAGAATCTATTCTTCAGCGCTCGGCCTTCCTTATAGTCCAACTCTCGCAGCTATACATGACTACTGGGAATACCATTGCTTTGACCATGCGGACTTTTGTTGGCAGGGTGATGTCTCTACTTTTTATCATGCTGTTTAGGTTCGCCATCGCTTTCCTCCCAAGGAGCAGGTGTCTTTTAATTTCATGGCTGCTGTCACAGTCTGCGGTGATCTGGGATCCCAGGAACGTGAAGTCTGTCACTACTTTCACGACTTCCCCTTCTATTTGCCAAGGAGTGTTGGGGCCTTTTTTTGCTAGTCAATTGATAATACCTAGACTCCCTCTCGAATGGCTTCAAAGGCCAGGGAGGAGGTGAAAAACCCGTCTCCAAAACGCTCCGACTACCAGACGGATCGCAGATCCTCCCGCCTTTGCAGTTGTTCTGACACTGTTTGGCAACCCTTCCCTTTTCCCATTGTAAATAATAGATTTTTAATTTGCTCGGAGCAGGCCTGTCCTCTCCGACTTCTGGCAAGCTCGCAGCTTCAGCTGCATTTTGTATGCTCATAACTTACAGCCCCGGTTGAGCGCAAGCGTACGTTCGCAGCGGGATGGCGGGACGCCCATTTTCTCTCCCCGTTCTTTGCACCCTGATCTCGTCGTTAAAGGCAGCTCCGCGCATTGCCGTTTTAAAACCCAGAGAAGACTTCCTGCCAATTATTTATTTATTCACTGTATATCTATCCTGTCTTTCTCCCCAGTGGGGACCCAAAGCGGCTAATGTCATTCTCCCTTCCTCCGTTTTATTCTCACGACGACCCTGTGAGGTAGGATAGGCTATGAGTGTGTGACTGGCCCAAGGTCCCCCAGCAGGCTTCCATGGCGCGAGTGGGGATTCGAACCCGGGTTTCCCAAGTCCTAACCCAACGCTTTAACATTTTAACCACTACACTATCCTGGCTCGCCACCTGAGGAAAACAGGGCCAGTTTGTGCAGTGACTCACAAAAGCTCCTCCCCTGCCACAAATGTTGTTGGTCTTTAAGGTGCTACTGGACCCTTGCTCTTTTCTACTGGTGACGCAAGCGAACGCTCAGGTGGCAAAGTTCTGAGACAGGAGAAGTTCTTTGCATCCAGTGAAATGCGGCGCTTTATTGACACAGACATAAGAGCATCAGAGAAGCCCATGTTGGATCAGGCCAATGGCCCATCCAGTCCAACATTCTGTGTCACACAGTGGCCAAAAATACCAGGTGCCATCAGGAGGTCCAGCAGTGGGGCCAGAACTCCAGAAGACCTCCCACTGATGACCCCCCCCCAAAGCACCAAGAAGACAGAGCATCACTGCCCCAGACATAAGAACATAAGAGAGGCCAATGTTGGATCAGGCCAAAGGCCCATCCAGTCCAACACTATGTGTCGCACAGTGGCCAAAAATACCAGGTGCCATCAGGGGGTCCAGCGGTGGGGCCAGGACACCAGAAGCCCCCTCCCACTGTTGCCCCCCCAGCACATGTTCATTAATATACTGCAGGGGGGTTGTTTTTTTTAAAGGGCCAGTTCATACAGGAGCCCAGGAACAAAGCTCTGTGCGTTTAGAACAGAAGCCTCTAAGTGACTGCAGCAGCAAGTGCTTCTGACAACTGCAACAGGCATTGCGACCCCTTTTTAAAAATATGCTTCTCAAACTCAGTGGGGTTTCCTTGCTTTGTCCTGATGGTCAGCCGCGTTGGTCTGAAGCGGCAGAACAAAGTTTTGAGTCCAGTGGCACCTTTAAGACGAGTAAAGTTTTGTTGGTCTTAAAGGTGCCACCGGACTCTAAATCGGTTCCACTTGCTTTTTCCTGTTGCTCTAAATTAACTGGAAGAAGGAAGTAAGTGAGCGTGCGAGACGATTAAAAAGGAGCTCTCCCCCAGGGGATTGCAGCCCAGGAACAAAGCTCTGGGTGGTCAGAACAGAAGTGTGTCTAAGGGCGCGGTCAGACGGCGTACTGGGAGCGGTTTAAATCGCTCCGGCCCGGATGCGGTCTTTTTTAACCTGGGGGATTGTGATCGCACTCACCTCCTTGCTCCAGATCGATGCGCAGCCACAGGAGCGTGCGTCGCTATTGTTTTTCCCTCTCTCTCAGTTTGGGCATGCACACAGGCAGCCATCTGTAGAACTAAAGGTTTCACGCGTGCGCAGAACAGCGATTTCCACTTCATCCTGACTGCTGTAACGCTTCCCTTTAAACTTTAAAGGAACACTTCCCTCTAAACGTTTACCCAAAAATTGGTCTCCGTGAGATCCCGAACTCGCCTAAAGGCTAAAACTAGGCACCGTTTAAACATTATTTTTAATAACGCGGTGGCGGACCTCTGCCTATGCGCACACTGCCAATGCTTTTTTAAAAATGGCGGGCGAAAAGCGGAAGCCTCGGGCAGCTTCCGAGCGGGGAGGGGGTTTCAACCGGAAGTGGCTCGACACCGGAGGAGCGATCACACAGGGGAGAAATGTGGCTGGAACCGGAGAATCAGGAAAACACCACTTGGGGACCAGGTATCAAAATACTCCGGGTTAAAGCAGTTTTGAGCCGGAAAGCGACGGCTGGGGATGGGAGGCAGATGTTGACCGTGTGATCACACAGATAAAATCCGTTTCTGAGGCGGGCCGAAAGCAGACTAAACGGCCACCTGAACACGCACCCTAAGTGACTGTAGCGGCCTGACCTACCTCTTAGGTTGTTGTGAGGATAAAATGGAGGAATGGAAAACAATGTAAATCACTTCGGGTCCCCTTTGGGGAGAAAGGAAAGGTACAAATGAAGTAAATAAATAAAACCATTAAAACAAACCAATAAAGTTATTTTAATTTACACCGTAAGCGCAAGGATGCTACCATATACACAGTATTTACTCCAATGCGGGGCTCTTTTTGTAGAAAAAGCCCAGCAGGAACTCATTAGCATAATAGGCCACACCCAACAGCAGAAACTCATTAGCATATTAGGCGACACGCCTGCAAGCACAGCTCATTAGCACATTAGGCCCCACCCTCATGTTACCAGAAGTGTGGTTATCCAGCCACACCCACCTTTTAAAGCTTGTTATTCTGTTTACCTTGTTTGTGGTGAAAACCCAGGGCCTTTTTTTGGATTTTGTAGCAGGA
This sequence comes from Gekko japonicus, assembly GCF_001447785.1. NCBI lineage: Eukaryota > Metazoa > Chordata > Lepidosauria > Squamata > Gekkonidae > Gekko > Gekko japonicus. Next base: position 556,016 of record NW_015160850.1, on the reverse strand, counting down.
ACTCCTTTGCATGTTAGGCCACACACCCCTAATGTAGCCAATCCTAATGAGTTTCTGCTGTTGGGTGTGGCCTATTATGCTAATGAGTTCCTGCTGGGCGTGGCCAACTTGGGAGCCAGCCGGAACTCCGTTCCTGTGCGTTCCTGCCCAAAAATAGCCCTGCTCCAATGGAACAATAGTGGGTTTTCCCCCCAGGTATGCCATCAAAAAAAGCGCTGTCAATTCCTGTGGCCATCGCTACATCCCACATTTTAATCACCCTCTGTGTAAAGAACGCATCGAAAACGATTGTTCGCGATGGAAAGAAGCCAGATTTGACCTTGCCCTGGAACTGCTGAACACCCATGTCTGCAAGTGTGTACGACGCACCGGCTTGCAACTTAGTCCTTAGCTTTGTCTAATATATATCGATTTTCCCAACTCTTTAGGGGGGGGAAAGAGAGCGATATCCTGCTAGTCGGGAATGGCTTTGGTTCAGGGCACAGCCTTCTCAACTACACCATAGTTTCCCGCCTCCGCCTGCTGGAAGGAAGGGCATGAACCTTCTGTCCTCAGAGGGGGAAAGGGAAGAAGAAGGAGAAGGAGAAGGAGGAGAAGGAAGAGAAGGAGGAGAAGGAGAAGGAGGAGGAGGAGAAGGAGGAGGAGGAGGAGAAGGAGGAGGAGGAGGAGAAGGAGGAGGAGGAGGAGAAGGAGGAGGAGGAGGAGAAGGAGGAGGAGGAGGAGAAGGAGGAGGAGGAGGAGAAGGAGGAGGAGGAGGAGAAGGAGGAGGAGGAGGAGAAGGAGGAGGAGGAGGAGAAGGAGGAGGAGGAGGAGAAGGAGGAGGAGGAGGAGAAGGAGGAGGAGGAGGAGAAGGAGGAGGAGGAGGAGAAGGAGGAGGAGGAGGAGAAGGAGGAGGAGGAGGAGAAGGAGGAGGAGGAGGAGAAGGAGGAGGAGGAGGAGAAGGAGGAGGAGGAGGAGAAGGAGGAGGAGGAGGAGAAGGAGGAGGAGGAGGAGAAGGAGGAGGAGGAGGAGAAGGAGGAGGAGGAGGAGAAGGAGGAGGAGGAGGAGAAGGAGGAGGAGGAGGAGAAGGAGGAGGAGGAGGAGAAGGAGGAGGAGGAGGAGAAGGAGGAGGAGGAGGAGAAGGAGGAGGAGGAGGAGAAGGAGGAGGAGGAGGAGAAGGAGGAGGAGGAGGAGAAGGAGGAGGAGGAGGAGAAGGAGGAGGAGGAGGAGAAGGAGGAGGAGGAGGAGAAGGAGGAGGAGGAGGAGAAGGAGGAGGAGGAGGAGAAGGAGGAGGAGGAGGAGAAGGAGGAGGAGGAGGAGAAGGAGGAGGAGGAGGAGAAGGAGGAGGAGGAGGAGAAGGAGGAGGAGGAGGAGAAGGAGGAGGAGGAGAAGGAGAAGGAGAAGAAGAAGAAGAAGAAGAAGAAATCAGGTTTATACCCCGCCCTTCACGCAACGTCTCAGAGCAGCTTACAATCGCCTTCCCTTCCCCTCCCCACAACAGACACCCTGTGAGGGAGGTGGGGCTGAGAGAGCTCTGAGAGAAACTGCTTGTGAGAGAACAGCTCTGAGAGAACTTTGATCGACCCAAGGTAACAGAGCTGGCTGCATGTGAAGGAGTGGGGATTCAAGCCTGGTGCTCCAGATTAGAGTCTAATCTGGGAGAAACAAACTCTAATCTGGGAGAAACGGGTTTGATTCCCCACATGCAGCTGCTGGCGTGACCTTGGGTCAGTCACAAGTTCTCTCAGAGCTGTTCTCTCACAAGCAGTTCTCGAAAGAGCTCTCTCAGCCCCACCAACCTCACAGGGTGTCTGTTGTGGGGAGGGGAAGGGAAAGGAGATGGTAAACCGCTCTGAGACTCCTTCAGGTAGTGAAGGGTGGGGTATAAATGCAATCTCCTCCTCCACCTCTTCTTCTTAGAACCATAGAATCATAGAATGTTAGATTTGCAAGGGACATTGACGGTCATCTAGTCCAACCCCCTGCACTCTGCAGGAGCATAGCTGAAAGATAGCCCTACATACCTACAACATCCTCGAAAGATGTCGTCCAGCCTCCGCTTGAAAACGTCCAGCAAAGGAGCCTCCACCACCTCCCGAGGCAGACTGTTCCACTGCTCAACCACTCGTACAGTTAGGAAGTTTCTCCTGATATTTAGTCGGTAACGACTCTCTTGTAATTTCGTCTTCTTCTTCTTCTTATGGAATCAAACCCCGCTCTCCAGATTAGAGTCTGCCACTGTTAACCCCTATGCCATGCTGGCTGTCTAATTTTGCATCCCTGAGCATTTCTCCCCTGCTCGGATCCAGCCGGTTACATTTTGCATTGTACCTTTGCACCCAGACTCCCTTCTTTGCAACGTCCCTCCCACCTTCTGACTGAGATATAAGGGATCTCCATTATGACTTGTATCTGATGAAGGGACCTTTGACTCCCAAAATCTCATGCTCCCAAAGTCTTGTTGGCCTCTAAGGCGCTCCTGGATTTGAATTGACCAAAGAACTAAACATCTCTTCCTCTTCTTATTCATTCCCTAGCCCATCACCCCTGTTGGATATTGTAACTCTGCATGCAAGAGGAACTGGGAGGAAAAGGGTTAAGAGAATTCTCTCCCTGGGGGACACTGGGCAGTTGGCCCCACCCTCTCATTGGTTAGATGTTGACTTTCTTTGGCCCTTGCTTTTGCCTTCTGTTTCATCTGATATGGGAGCCAGTTTGGTGAACTAGTTAAGTGCGCGGACTCTAATCAGGGAGAACCGGATTTGATTCCTCACTCCTCCACTTGCAGCTGCTGGATGACCTTGGGCTGGTCACAGTTCTCTCAGAGCTGTTTTCTCAAGAGCAGTTCTCTCCGAGCTCTCTCAGCCCCACCTACCTCACAGGATGTCCGTCGGGTGGAGGCGAAGGGAAGGAGATTGTAAGATGCTCTGAGCCTCCGAGTAAAGGGCGGGGTATAAATCCAATCTCCTCCTCCTCCTCCTCCTCTCTCTCTCTCTCTCTCTCTCACCGGGGCTTCGAGGTGTAGCAAGTTAACCTGTTCATAATGAGTTACATGTCTCTACATTAATGTGTCATGTAAGATGTGCTTCTATTTTTGTAAGCAAAATTTCTTTCTCTTGTTACCACTGGAGCCAGGTTACCTTTGTAATTTGTTGGAACAGCATTTCTCCCAGGAAACATGGAGGATCAGGGATACTGCGTAAAGCTTCTGTGCTTTCAAGAGGACTGATATTTTTTTTACATTTAACCAGTGTTCCCTCTAAGTTGAGTTAGTGTGAGCTACCTCACAGTTTTTTAGCCTCCAGCTCACACATTTATGTCTCAGCTCAGGAAGGAGGGCTCCAGAGCAAACTAATTTATGCAGCAGCCAAATGGCTCACTCACAACTTTAATGCCAGGAGCTCACAAAGCAGAATTTTTGCTCGCAAGACTCCACAGCTTAGAGGGAGCGTTGCATTTAACCCAATAATCCCAACCTTACTCCCCGCTCTGCTTAGTAGCAACACTCCAACTTAAAGTGTTTTTTGGCCATCGAAAATCTTGTTCCCAACATTCTGTCCCTCCCGACCTCACTCTGAGAAGTTAGAATGTTTGCTAGTATTCCGTAACAGCACAGCAACTCAGCCATTAGAGGAGGAGGCTGAAGTTGGTTCCTTATTCGCTCTTCCTTATTCATTCCTTATTCGTTACTTATTCGTGTATCATTCAGAAACACTAAGGAGAGTGAGTTGGAAAGCTCTGAACCCCAAATTGAGGTCTGGATCACCACATATCATATACCCCCACATTCACAGGACTCTCCCCTTTGAGGGGACATAACTTCAGCCTCCTCATTGGAGGGAGGGATAAGGACCGCTTCTGAAGCTATTATAGGTCGAAGAGACTTCAGCCTCCCTATAGATTGCCTGCTCCCTCCTTCACTAGTTCTTCTTTTTGCTGCTTTGGAGAAGCACACACACCCAGAACTCTCCACACCCCCAGTTGTTTGTGGCGTGTTACATCAGCGCCCTGCGGACAGAACAACCTCCCCGCCGCATTGAGAAAAAAAGCAGGACTGCCGCTTCCCTCGTTTCAGGCGTTCTGAGTAATCCGAAAATTAATAATAGAACCCGCATGTTGAGATCACCCTCTTCTTCACCTCGCTGCTGCCAAGGCGGGTTCTAAAATAAGCCCAGCTGTGTCCGCAGAGGCCATTCGAGGCGGCCTGTTTTGCATTCTCGAGCCTCTTCCCCCCCCTGCCCGCCCGCCCTGTCCTTCCTCGGGCCCAGCGCTTTGTTTGTAATGGTCCTTGTCACGGCAGAAGAGGCCAGGATCCAGCTGGGAGGCTTCTGGGAGGAAGAGAGGCCCAGTTGCATGTCCTTCTCGTAAATACGAGAATCCGGTTCCAGCAAGACGGCGGGCTGGGGCCGTGGCTAGTGTGTCACCGGGAATCGGCAGCCAGGGCTGGGGGCGGGGGAGACAGAGGAGCAAACCCAGCTCTCTTCGTGACACTGTTCAGGAAGACCGCCCGGTGTGTCGGGGAGGAACAACGTGTGTCTAGGCCGTCCAGAGCCATTTCCCAGTCCGGTCGCTGCCTGCACGCCCTGGCCAAGAAGAGGGAAAGGAGAGCTCAGAGAAATGGCAGATGTGCGTTCCACCTCCGAACAAACATATCTTGAGATCTTTCGGCAGTGGGGGGTTTTTTGGGTGGGAGAGCGTTGTTTTGTCTTGCAAAATATTCACAGATTTGTGTCCTGTTTGGGAGTGCACAATCCCGAGGGTTTTGACCAGCCATCTTGAACTGGAGAGATACCACTTTGTTCTGTGTGGGTCATGTTTTCATAGACTCATGGAGTCGGAAGGGGCCATACGGACCATCTCGTCCAAGCCCATGCCCAATGCGGGTCCGGCCTAAAGCATCTCTCTGACAAATGTTCGTCCAGCCTCTTCTCGAAAGCTGTCAGCGAAGGGGAGCTCACCACCTCCCAAGGTTTTGTACCGTCTCTTCGATGAACTTCAATAAACTTTGGAACATAAACATAAGAACATAAGAGGAGCCAATGTTGGATCAGGCCAATGGCCCATCCAGTCCAGCACTCTGTCACACAGTGGCCAAAAATACCAGGGGCCATCAGGAGGTCCACCAGTGGGGCCAGGACATTAGAAGCCCTCCCACTGTGGCCCCCCCAAGCACCAAGAATACAGAGCATCACCTGCCCCAGACTGAGAGTTCCTATCTATACCTTGTGGCTAATAGCCACTGGTGGACCTCTGTTCCATATGCTTATCCAGTTCCCTCTTGAAGCCGTCCATGCTTGTAGCTGCCACCACTTCCTGTGGCAGTGAATTCCACGTGTTAATCCCCCTTTGGGTGAAGAAGGACTTCCTTTTATCCGTTCTAACCTGACTGCTCAGCAATTTCATGGAGTGCCCACGAGTTCTGCCAGCTCTGGGTTGGGAAATACGTGTAGGTTTTGTGGGTGGAGCCTGAGGAAGGTGAAGCCTGGGACGCACAGGGACCTCAGTGGGGCACAATGCCATAGAGTCCACCTTCCAAGGCAGCCATTTTCTCCAGGAGAAAGGCGTAATAGTGGGAGATCTCTAGGCCCGACCTGAAGGTTGGCAACCCTAGCTTGGAAATGTTCCCTTCATGTTCCATCCTGTCTCACACAGTGTCCAACCAGTTCCTCTGGAAGGCCAAGAACAGGGCACAGAAGGTTGCCTCCTGGCACTGGGATTCAGCAGTTGACTGCCTCTGAACATGGAGGTTCCCTTTAGTCACCACGGCTAGTAGCCACTGATAGATCGGTCCTCTATGAATCTCTCTGATCCCAGCCCCACCCGTCATCCATCTCCGACAGCCTTGCAACATCTCTTATTTCTAGCTATGCCAAGTTGGTCTCTTACCCCTAGGGATGCCAGCCTCCGGGTGGGACCTGGGGATTCCCCAGACTATAGAGATCAGTTTCCCAGGAGGAAAATGGATGCTTTGGAGGATGGCCTCTCGGATCCTTGCCCTCCCGAGGCTCCATCCCCAAATCACCAGAAGTTTCCCAACCTGGTTCTGGCAACCTGGAGAGGAGAGGACTGAGAGGTGATATGATAACCATCTTCAAGTACTTGAAGGGCTGTCCTAGAGAGGATGGGGCGGAGTTAAGAACATAAGAGAACATAAGAGACGCCAATGTTGGATCAGGCCAAAGGCCCATCCAGTCCCACACTCTGTGTCACACAGTGGCCAGAAATACCAGGGGCCATCAGGAGGTCCAGCAGTGGGGCCAGGACATTAGAAGCCCTTCCACTGTTGACCCCCCCCCCCCAAGCACCAAGATGACAGAGCATCACTTGCCCCAGAGCCCCTATCTAGACCTTGGGCTTGTTTTCTGTTGCCTTGTTTTCTGTTGCCCCAGAAGGTCGGACCAGAACCAACGGGTTGAAATTAAATCAGAAGATTTTTTTGCTAATCATTAGGAAGAACTTCCGGACAGTTAGAGCGGTTCCTCAGTGGAACAGGCTTCCTCGGGAGGTGGTGGGCTCTCCTTCTCTGGAGGTTTTCAAGCAGAGGCTCGATGGCCATCTGACAGCAATGCGGATTCTGTGAACTTGGGCAGATCATGAGAGGGAAGGCAGGGAGGGTTGCCTCAGGGCTTAGTTCTCGTGGCCCTTTCTTACACGCCCAGGGAAATGCTGATTGCCACTTTGGGGTCAGGAAGCCATTTTTCTCCAGGCCAGTTTGGCTGGAGATCCTGGAGGCTTTGGACATCTTCTGGGCATGGAGCAGGGGTCACTGGGCATGTGGAGGGGGAGGTATTTGTGAATTTCCTGCATTGTGCCAGGGGCTGGACTAGATGACCCTGGAGGTCCCTTCCAATAATATAATTCTATGATTCTAAACCTACCCCCCTAATCCTCCGCTGGTGGCCAAGGGGGGACCTGGTAATCCCACTGCCTGCACTGTTATAGAGCTTATCTCTCTCCTGTTATTTCTCAATCTCAAAACACAGTGAGGGAAACTGGTTCACTTGCCCCGAGCGCAGGTAGTATTACTCTGGGGAAGTGCTAATGAGTTCAGCAAAGCTTGTCCACCTACAGGCGAGCAGCCTGATCATTTTGCCAGCTGCGTTTGCAAGCCACTGCCTTTTTAAAAAAAGCAGATCACATCACCTGTGGTTTCTGAAACACTCCACTTCTTTTAAACATCCCCCCCCCTTCCCACCCGTTGGCCTCCAAGGTGAAATCTGAAGCAGTGGAAAGCAGCACTTGCAAGCCAGGAAGATGTTTTCTCCAGTTCAACGAGCAAGCGGGAGGCGATTCTTCCCTTTTTCTTCCAACATAAATTGGGTCCTGAGTGGGTCGGTGGCATGTCAAGGAGGGGGTCAGATAATTTAAGCTACAGCTTGTTCTTCTGATGTCTTCTCACCACAGGAGGGGGAAGTCTAACTCAGCATGGTCATAAACACCCGCTCCCCCCCACACACACACATTTCATAATCACTTAAGATCTAATTACAACTCACACGTGGCTTTTGACTTTCCTTCCAGAATGACTTGGGGGCCTTCAAAGAGGAATAAGCCCCTGCCTTGCTCTGTGTCTTTTCAAGGTTGTCCTTTCCCCACTCCTGTAAAAAGTAAACGATTTAAATTATCCTCCCCTACCCCATATTTAGGAGCTGCGGTGGCTCAAGTGGTTAAGACGCTGAACTGCAGGCTGTGGAAGTTCAGCAGTTTGAGACCCGAGTTGCCGCATGACGGAGTGAGCTCCCATCTCTGGCCCCAGCTCCTGCCAACCTAGCAGTTTGAAAGCAAGAAATTGCAAGTAGATAAATAGGTACCACTTCGGTGGGAAGCTAACAGCGTTCCGTGCACATCGGCGTCTAGTCATGATGGCCACATGACCACGGTAACGTCTTTGGACAGCACTGGCTCTTCGGTTTTGAAACGGAGATGAGCACTGCAACCCTAGAGTCGGACTCGACTGGCTTTCGAGCAAGGGAACCTTTCCCTTTCCCTTTTTACCCCATATTTATGGTTATTTCATAAGCCTAGAAAAAAATTGTACAGTTACAAACTCCAGGTTGGAAAATTCCTGGTGATCTGGGGGTGGAGCCTCGGGAGGGTGGGGTTTGAGAAAGGAGGTAACCCTCCAAAGCGGCCATTTTCTCCAGGGAAACTGATCTCTGTCATTTGGAGATCAGTTGTAACAGAAGGAGATCTCCAGGGGCCACCTGCAGATTGGCAACCCTGGTTGGTGGTCAGAAAATAGGGATTTTCCATGTTCTGCATGCCTCGTGCCTGAACAAGTTCTGAGTTTGAACAAGAGACTATAGAGCAGCCTCGTCTCTTGACATGTTCCCTATTCTAAAAGATAAAACTGGGGGGTTTCTCCAAATCTTTATCTCCAGCTAGTTTAAAAAAATATTATGATACATAATAGCATAGAAATATTACTGTGATAATAAACGGATACCCGTTTATATCGTAAATGCTTTAAAACCGTATCAGAAGACATGAGCACAATTTACTTAACTAAGGATGCACGAGGAATAGGGATGGGCACGAACCAGCACATGAACAAATGTTCATGACGAATTTTGGGCAATTCGTGCTTCCTGAAGTGCTGCTCGTGAACTAAAAAGCTGCCACAAGCTTCCATGAATTTTAAGGCTGTGTGTGGTGGTGGTTCGTGGCAGTCCATGAAGAGCTACCGCTTTTTGCGGGGAAGCCCCTGCTTTCTGCTCCCTGCAAAAAGCATCAGTGAGCAGAAAGCAAGGCTCACAAACTGATACGAACTGGTTCGGTTCATGAACTGATCTCCTGGTTTGCATTGGTTTGTGGTTCAGCCATAAAACAAGAACCGAACCGCAAAAATGAGGTTCATGCCATTCCCTAAATAGGAACAAAAAAGCAAGGGTAATAGCAGCATTTTGAATTTCGAGGTAGGGAGTGTGCAAAAGGGCAAAAATCTAATAAATCCACTGATTACAGACATTCAAATTATACATAAAGGTAAAGGTTCCCTTGCTCGAAAGCCAGTCGAATCCAACTCTAGGGTTGCGGTGCTCATCTCCGTTTCAAAGCCGAAGAGCCAGCGCTGTCCGAAGACATTTCTGTGGTAATACATAGAATCAGGTAATACAGACTGTCAGGCAGCAAATAAGTTTTAATCAGACATAGCATAAGCTTGGGATGAACCATCAGCAATTATGTTGTCTTTTCCTTTAATATTAATGACGTCAAAATCCAAATCCTGCAAGGTGAACTCCAACATAATAATTTCTCATTAGAATTTTTAACCCTGTCCAACCAACATATAGCACCTTCTGCATTCTTTTTCATCTCACTTGTAAGTTCCTGTTTCCTTCTGGTTTTTCTCTCTGTTCTGCACATGTTTTCTTCCCTCTAGTGGCTGATTCGATATTACACTGGCTGTTGTTTGGCATAAAAACCCGTTGTATAAATCTGCAGGGAGATATGCCGGTCATATACAGTGTAATATCGAATTGACCACTAGAGGGTGCAAAACACATGCAGAACAGAAAAAACACACCTGAAGAAACAGGAACTTACAAGGGACAAAATTGGGAAGGCAGAAAAGCCAAAAAGTGAATATTTCGTTTGCAGCTAGAATCTTTGACCCCAGACAGTTCCCAAACATTCTTTCTTGATGGTCAATGAATTCTTTTCTCTGGGTAGCATTTTTTTTACTTAGAAAAGCCACAGGATGTATATCAGGGCCCATCTGCAAGAGAACAGCGCCGAAGCCCCCAAATCTCAAGGAATTTCCCAAGCCAGAGGTGGAAACCCTACTGAAGCTCACCGTCAGTTGACCCCAGGCCAGTCTCTTCATCCATCCTACCAAGGGTTGCCAACTCTAGGTTGGGAAATTGTGAAAAATTTGGGACAGAGCTTTGGGGAGGGGAGGGACCTTGGCAGGGTATAAAGCCATAGAGTCCACCTTCCAAAGCAGTCATTTTCTCCAGGGGGACTGATCTCAATCTTTTGAAGATCAGATGTAATTCCAGGAAATCTCCACCTGGAGACTGGAAACCCCAGCTTCCCCGCCTTTAACAGATCAAGGGAACAGGACTGCCACTGGGTTGAGGACACAGGACATTGCCATACCTTGGCTACATGAGCACATGCTGACCCAACCAAAATGCAGCCAAGGGTTCCTCTTTTCTATTTGGTTGCCAGCTCCAGGTTGGGAAATCCCTGGATATTTGGGGGTGGGGCCTGGGGAGGCCGGGTTTTGTGGAAAGGAGGGACCTCAGCAGGGTATAATGCCATAGAACCCACCTTCCAAAGCAGCCATGTTCGGCAGAGGAACCGGAACACTGTAATCGGGAGATCAGTTGTAATTCCAGAAGATCTCCAGGCCCTGCCTGGAGGTTGGCAACCCTATGAACCATGTCAGAATGGCGCAGCTGGGAAGCAACGAAGAGCAACCGTTTGTGCAGGGTAACATATCAACTTTTTAAAAACACACACACACAAAACAGAACACTTTTTTCATTTCTCTTTCTTTTTTTCTTGTTTCTTTCTTCCTTCCTTTCTCTTTTCTTTTTTTCTTTTTTTTTTTGTCGAACAGATGCTGTTGGGGTTGGCACAGGCTGTTCCCTGGCGAGCAGCAGCGAGAGGGCCCAGGGAGCCGAAAAAAAGTTCAGAGACACGGAAGAGCGGCCAGAGACTGGTTGTTAATAAAACA
>NW_015160850.1:528042-545312 GCF_001447785.1 Gekko japonicus | reverse complement strand
GCTGGAGCGAATTCCTTCTCCGCAGCCTTCCGGCTGGGGGGGGGGGGAGAGAGCAGGAGGAAGGGGGAAGTGGGGAAGGGGGAGAGGCAGGCCTGCAACACGGCTGGCCTTGGCCGCGGCCCATGTGCCGGGAGAAATAATTAAACTGTGTTTTCCTTAACCTTTCCACCCCCACCATCCATCCTCCCTCATCCATTATACGTCTATCTTTCTCAAATAGCAGGATCCTGAAAGCCAGCCACGGGGGTCAAGGGGTTTATTGTTTAATGGAGATGAAACATTTTGCAAATTGTACCCAAATCACAATGTTTAGAGTACAAGCTTCTGGAGGGGTCGGAGCTGCTCTCTTTTCTCCCCGCTCCTCCTGGCCCCGAACAAATTGGGGGGGGCGCGCGGGGAGGAGGAGAAGCCTAACATATGCTCTCCCTCCGTCGCAGGAAATTTGGGATAAGTGTCGAACTGGCATAGACATGTTACCAAATCCTTCCTATAAACCAAATGACATCTGCATTCAAATAAAAAACATTCCACTCGTCCAAATACCAGGAAATGCTAAAAAGGATCGCTATTCTTCTAAGGTCACGCCGAAATGAAAAATTTTGGCGGGGGGGGGGACGCAAGGCGGGTTCACGGAGGGCCTGGACTTTGGCTTTCTGTCCTTCCCACCACCATCCCTTTTTAGTAAGCCCAACACATTTGCGAAGGCAATTCTCAAGCGACCTCTCCCCCCCCTTTTCTAGGTCAAGCGTGTGTGTCTGTGGGTTGTGTGTCGGCCGTTGCGAGCGTTTAATCTTCTTCATATGAATCCGTATAAATATTTGAGGAGAAACGGACTTACACTAACAAATCCTCCAACCGGCCTTTGTTTTTCCTAGCGCTCCTTTCCAAGGAAGAAAGGGGAGGGGGTGATATAAAGCAAAGCAAATATCCACACACCCCTCGGCCCACCATGCCAAAATCATCAAGGAAATAAAGAGCTGGGGATTTATAGAATATGAATAAAGGCAAAGGCAAAGGTTTCCCTTACTCGAAAGCCAGTTGAATCTGACTCTAGGGCTCATCTCTGTTTCCAAGCCGAAGAGCCAGCACTGTCCGAAGACATTTCCATGGTCATGGGGCTGAGGTGCACGGAACGCTGTTACCTTCCCACCGAAGTGGTACCTATCTATCTACTTGCAATTTCTTGCTTTTGAACTGCTAGGTTGGCAGGAGCTGGAACCAGAGACAGGAGCTCACTCCGTCATGCGGCACTCGGGTCTCGAACTGCTGAACTACTGACCTTCCACAGCCTGCAGTTCAGCATCTTAACCACTGAGCCACCACAGCTCCTAGAATATGAATAAAGGTAAAGGTAAAGGTTCCCTTGCTTGTAAGCCAGTCGAATCTGACTCTAGGGTTGCGTTGCTCATCTCCGGTTCAAAGCCGAAGAGCCAGTGCTGTCCGAAGACGTTTCCGTGGTCATGTGGCTGGCATGACTAAACACCAAGGCACACGGAACGCTGTTGTCTTCCCACTGAAGCTATTTATCTAGTTGCAATTTCTTGCTTTCGAACTGCTAGGTTGGCAGGAGCTGGAACTAGAGATGGAAGCTCACTCCATCATGTGGCACCCGGGTCTCGAACTGCTGAACTACTGACCTTCCACAGCCTGCAGTTCAGCATCTTAACCACTTGAGCCACCGCAGCTCCTAGAATATGAATATTCTTTGGTAAATGAACGGAGCAACGAGACCGAAGGGCGGCTTTGAGATGGGCGGCTTTGAGTCATGGATATATTGCACTGTTAAAATAATGGTTTTAGAGATAAATAATATAGCTTAATCGACCATGTTCAATGTAATCTCAGCATTTTAGACTAACACTGGCCCCAGTCACACTGGGGGAAAAGGTGCGGCTGAAGTGTGGCTTTTTTTAGCCACATCAAAAGAGACGTACGGCGGCAGGATCAGACAGATCCCCCGAGCCGCCGCACAGTTGCTCTCCGGCACGACCAGATGCCGGGTGGAAGGCAAAGATCGGTGAGTGAGGCAGCCAATTGCGCATGTGCACGCCTGCAGAGTTTGGCCGGGGGCCTCGGATGCTGCTGGAGACGGGCACGCTGGCGATCCCACGGCCGCCCCAGCTGTGGATTTTAAGGTAAGTAGTACTGTTTTCTAGGGGTTTTTTTTGATGCGCAGTTTCGCCCGGAAGGGACGGATCAGGGACGGGTGCGCTCCGCTTCCCAGATGTTGTGCTGTGATTGCGCCCACTTGATGCGCCCCCGATTCGTCCTTCTTGCATGGCAAATCCTCTCGTGTGACTGGGGCCATCGATACAAGCTTTTGTAATGATCTCCTATACTTGGGGTTTTAGTGGTTTTCTTTCCTTTCTCCCATAGATGTAGTTTCCCCTTCTCTTTTTTCGTTGTATTTTATTTAAAAAAATGCAATGAAAAATCCCCTACGGGGGACAAAAAAGAAAGGCTGGCTGGACCAGAAATTAGGGGGTCAGATGCGGATCCCAAAGCCGGACCAGACACCAAAACCAACCCTTGCACCAGATCACCGCAGACAGTGACAGCTGCCATGAAATTAAAAGACGCCTGCTCCTTGGGAGGAAAGCGATGGCGAACCTCAACAGTATGATAAAAAGTAGAGACATCACCCTGCCAACAAAAGTCCACATGGTCAAAGCAATGGTATTCCCAGTAGTCATGTATGGCTGCGAGAGTTGGACTATAAGGAAGGCCGAGCGCTGAAGAATAGATTCTTTTGAACTATGGTGCTGGAGAAGACTCTTGAGAGTCCCTTGGACTGCAAAAAGATCAGATCAGTCAATCCTAAAAGAAACCAACCCTGACTGCTCCCTGGAAGGCCAGATAATGAAACTGAAGCTCAAATACTTTGGCCACCCAATGAGAAGGGAGCCCTCACTGGAGAAGACCCTGATGCTGGGAAAGACTGAAGGTCAAAGAAGACGGGGACGGCAAAGGATGAGGTGGTTAGACAGTGTCATAGATGCAACGAACATGAAGTTGAGCAAACTTCAGAGGATGGCGGAAGACAGGAAGGCCTGGTGTGATCTGGTCCACGGGGTCGCGAAGAGTCGGACTCGACTGTGCGACTGAACAACAACAACAACAACAACAACTGTAAGTCTCCTGCCCCAAGGTGGGCAACCTCCAGGTAGTGGCTGGCAATCTCCTGGGATTACAACAGTTCTCCAGCTGACAGAGATCAGTTCCCCTGGAGAAAATGGCCGCATTGGAAGGCGGACTCTATGGCGGACCCCACTGCAGTCCCTCCCCTCCTCAAGCCCCACCCTCCTCAGGCTCTGCCCCCAAATCTCCAGGTATTTCCCAACCAGGAATTGACAAGTTCAGCTGGGGGATTCCAGAGGATTTGGGGGCAGAGACTGAGGAGGGTGGGGTTTGGGGAGGAGAGGGACAAAGGTTGCCAGCTCCAGGTTGGGAGATTCCTGGAGGATTTGGGGGGGGTACAGCCTGGGAAGGGACCACAGCAGGGTTTAATGCCGTAGAGGCCACCGGCAAAGGCAGCCATTTTCTCGGGGGGGGGGGGGGCGGGGTCGCCTGGAGAAGAACCAGGGCTATTTTGGGGCAGGAACGCACAGGAACGGAGTTCCGGCTGGCTCCCGAGTTGGCCACGCCCAGCAGGAACTCATTAGCATAGTAGGCCACACCCAACAGCAGAAACTCATTAGGATTGGCTGCAGTAGGGGTGTGTGGCCTAACATGCAAAGGAGTTCCTGCTACAAAAAAGGCCCTGGGTTTTGACAACAAACAAGGTAAACAGAATAAGAAGCAAAAGGTGGGCGTGGCTGGATGACCACACTTCTGGTAACGTGGGGGTGTGGCCTAACATGCTAATGAGCTGTGCTGTCAGGGTGTGGCCTAATATGCTAATGAGTTTCTACTGTTGGGTGTGGCCTATTATGCTAACGAGTTCCTGCTGGGCTTTTTCTACAAAAAGAGCCCTGAGAAGAACTGTCATTCCATGAGCTTTCCAGGCCCAGTTGGAAGCTGACAACCCTATGAGGGTCCTCAGCAATGTTCCCTCTAAGCTGTGGAGCCTTGTGAGCAAAAATTCTGCTCTGCGAGCTCCTGGCATTAAAGTTGTGAGCAAGCGTTAAAGTGGCATTCAAGTTGTGAGCGAGCGATTTGGCGGCTGCATCAATTAGTCTGCTCTGGAGCCCTCCCTTCCTGAGCTAGGACAAAAATGTGTGAGCCAGAGGCTCAAAAACTGTGAGCTAGCTCATGCCAACTCAGCTTAGAGGGAACACTGGCCTGCCACGGCCTGCCACGGAGTCTGGCCTGCCAAAGGGAGCCTTTCCTCCAGGGGAACAGATCTCTGTTCTCTGTCATTGTAATTCCCAGAGATCACCAGGCCTCACCTGGAGGTTGGTAAACTAAATACTTTCAAAACACTCAATCGATGGTATCTTACACCTGCACGTTTAAATAAGATCTACCCAAAGCGTACCAAAAACTGCTGGAAAGGATGTGGCCAAGTAGGCAACTTTCTACATTGCTGGTGGGCCTGCCCCTACATTCAATTTATTTATTTATTTATTTATTTATTTATTAGACTTATTACCCCGCCCTCCCACCGAAGCGGCTCAGGGCGGCTTACAATAGTTTAAAAACCAGTATAAGAATTAATACAACCTCACATCTAAAAGAATACAATCAGTAAAATAGCCAAATATAACTTATTAAAATTAAAATTACAATTTAAGCATGGCGGCCATCCATTATAAAATGCCAGAACGATCAATATGATCTGTGCTATTAAACGCTTGCCAGAACAGCTCGGTCTTTACCGCTCTACGGAATTGGTGGAGATCCCGCAGAGCTTGAATTTCATTTGGGAGCTGATTCCACCATACTGGTGCCCCTAGGGAAAACGCCCTAGTTCTTGTCGCTGTTAACTTAGCGTCCCTAGGGTCAGGGGGGACTAAGCGATTCTGCAACTCAGATCTCAGTGCTCTTGGGGGAACATACGGGGAAAGGCGGTCCCTCAGGTAGACAGGCCCCAGACCATTCAAGCCTTCTGGTCCCAAATCCTGGCACAAATTACCATCATCATCGGTTACGACTGACCTGCACTCCCTGAGACGGTCCTGCTGGATGTTCTCCCGGAAACCTGGAGGTTGGCACCTTTGGGGGACGGGCTTGGCATCACTACTGCTGTCCTCTGGGTTTTGGCTGGGATTGGACATGCAGCAGTGGCAAAGATGGGCGGGGCATCAGAAGAAGAAGAAGAAGATATTGGATTTTGAAGTATACCGGGTTCGACACACGATCGTGATCAGCTCATGCTCTGTTGTGATCTCAGCTCAAACGAAAGACAGAACAGCAGGACCGAAGCCCTGCTTAGATCCGTGACCAACACCACACCCCACACCAGTGTTCCCTCTAAGCTGAGTTAGTGTGAGCCAGCTCACAGTTTTCTAGCCTTTGGCTCACAGATTTTTGTCTCAGCTCGGGAAGGGATGGCTCCAGAGCAAACGAATTCATGCAGCGGCCAAATCGCTGGCTCACAACTTTAATGCCAGTAGCTCACAGAGTAGAATTTTTGCTCACAAGACTCCACAGCTTAGAGGGAACATTGCCCCCCCCACACCCACTACCTGTGATAGGTTATTTACAGAGGTACTCTGAGTCGATAGGTTCCTCCCAGGATCCCCCCAGTCTATTGTTCTGTGTACCCAAGCTGGGTCCGTCGTTGTCGGGTCCAGTACATAACAGATTTATACCCCGCCCTTCACTCGGAGTCTCAGAGCGGTTTACAAACTCCTTTCCCTTCCCCTCCCCACAACAGACACCCTGTGAGATAGGTGGCGCTCAGATAGCTCTTTCAAGGACTGTTCTTAAGAGAACAGCTCTAAGAGAACTTGTGACTGACCCAAGGTCACCCAGCAGGCTTCATGTGAAGGAGAAGTGAGGACTCAAACCTGGTTCTTCAGATTAGAGTCCGCTGCTCTTAACCACCGCACCACAACAGACACCCCGTGAGGTAGGCGGGGCTGAGAGAGCTCTTTCCTGCACTGCCCTTGAGAGAACAGCCTTGAGGGAACTTGTGGCTGACCCAAGGTCATCCAGCAGCTGCAAGTGGAGGCGTGGGGAATCAAACCTGGTTCTCCCAGATTAGCGTCCGCGCACTTCACCACGACACCAAACTGGCTCTTAGCCATTGGCTACCCGCTTCCTCCCCCTTTGGCTCCCTGGGCAATCTGGGAATCACAAATTTTAAAACCGATAATCATTAGGGGAGGACTCCAAAGGATGGACGCTTCGCTTTGCTCAGACGACAAAAACAAGTGTGTGTGTGGGGGGGAAACGGTAGCCGTTCAACCATTTCCTGCCTGACGCCTCCCTCTGGGGTCACCCAACTCTGCAGTTGAAAAATATCTGAAGATTCAGGGGGTGGAGTCTCCATAGGGCAGGCTTTGTGGAGAGGAGGGGCCTCGTAAGGATATAATACCATAGAGACCGCCCTCCAAAGCAGCCATTTCCCCCGGCCGGGGGAACTTACCTCTTCCGTCTGGAGATTAGTTGTAATTTGGGGGGATCCCCAGGCCTCACCTGGAGGCTGGCAACCCTAGAGTCACCCCAGCCTGCGAACCAGTGTTCCCTCTAAGCTGAGTGAGTGTGAGCTAGCTCACCGTTTTTTTAGCCTCCGGCTCACACATTTCCGTCTTCGCTCAGGAAGGGAGGGCTCCAGAGCAAACGAGTTTATGCAGCAGCCCAATCACTCGCTCACAACTTTCATGCCAGGAGTTCGCAAAGTAGAATTTTTGCTCAGGAGACCCCGCAGCTGAGAGGGAGCATTGCTGCTAGCAACCACCTCTGTACCCCACCGTTCTCCTCCCAGGGAGCTGGGATCTATTGGGCTCTTTGGTTGACCTAGCAGAGTTTGCCCAGTCAGAGAAGCGTGATCCTGAGTGCGGTCGATAATATATTGCAAAAAGGGAAATGTACATTTTTTAACGGTCGATTCAGGTCGCAGTCGAAAGGAGAGAGAGAACCCTAATCTAAAGAGTCCTTTCCCCTCTTCCAAAGGGTCGGCTTGTCCGGCATGGGAGTATGAAGGCATTGTCTCCACAGAAGAGACCTACAGAGACATGTGTCTTCATGGAAGGCCATGTGAAGTGAGGGAGAGGGCAAAGGGAGAGAGAGAGGAGGGGTCAGAGGGCCGAGAGAGGGATGGATCGGGGGCGCAGAAAACAGGCCCGATCCCACCGCAACATCTGGGAAACATTGCGCACCCGTCCCCGAAAAGCCGCATCTAAAATAAACCACCTACAGAGGTGGACTTACCAGCACGGCCGCATCAAGTGCGGCCGTGGGATCACCGACGCGTCCTTCTGCCGGCGCATCCAAGACCCCTGGCCGAACTGCACATGCTCACACATGCGCAGTTCGGCAGCCTCCGTCTCCGTCTCGTCGCTTTCTCCCCGGTCTCCCCAGCATCTGATCATGCCGGGGAGCAACTGCGCGGCGGCTCACGGGATCTGTATGATCCCGCCGCCGCGTGTCTATTTTGGTGCGGCTTTCAAAAGCCGCACTTTGCCCGCGCTCCCCCCCCCCCGTGTGGCAGGGACCAAAGAGAGGCATCCCATGCAAGGAGAGAACACCTAGACGCCCTTAGAGTGATGTGGTGCCTGCCCAATGTCCAGGCATACTGGGTTGCTCACTCCAGGCATGCTAAATAGTGAAGGGGTTTTTTTTTAAGCAGACAAAAAGAACGACAGTGTCACTATTTCGTATGCTAATTTAACAAGCCACCCTCTCTCTCTCTCTCTCTCTCTGTATGTGTATATATATATATTATATATATATATATATATATGATCTGTAGTTCCATTTCATTGTATCTGACAAAGTGTGTGTCCGCACGAAAGCTCACACCTTGAATGAAACTTTGTTGGTCTTAAAGGTGCCCGCCTGGACTCAAACTTTGTTCTATTGCTTCAGATCAACACGGCTGCCCACCTTGACTCAACGCATTGTTCAGGTATACTCCATCTTTCTCCCCAATAGGGACCCAGAGTGGCTTACCTCATTCTCCTCTCCTTCGTTTTCCCCTCACAACAACCCTGCGAGGTAGGTTAGGCTGGGGGAGGGTGACTGGCGCAAGGTCCCCCAGTGAGTTTTCCATGTCATGAGTGGGGATTCGAACCCGGGTCTTTCAGATCCCAGTCAAAACATTCCTAGCCACTCCACCACACCGGCTTTACTGAAGCATACTGAACTGTTGCCCGGTTCTCTTTCTCCTGGGGGGTCGCATCCAGTTCGGAATCCATCCGTTTTACGGTTTGGATTCTTTTGGTCCCGTAGACCTCATTTTACACTCGGGCTGGATCACATTCACTGTCCCCTTAGCCGCTTCCTCGTTTGCGGAACATTTGGCGAACCTTTCTGGCAGCGTGGGGAACGTTTTTCAGCAGTTTCTTCAGCTCCCCTTGTAAAAACGACGGGCCTAGTCATTCACATCGTCCTGAATTGCTGTCACTCTCAGTTAGGAAGAACTTCCTGACAGTTAGAGCAGTTCCTCAGTGGAACAGGCTTCCTCGGGAGGTGGCGGGCTCTCCTTCCTTGGAGGTTTTCAAACAGAGGCTAGATGTCCATCTAACAGCAATGCGGATTCTGTGAACTCGGGCAGATCATGAGAGGGAGGGCAGGAAGGGTTGCCTCAGAGCTTAGTTCTCGTGGCCCTTTCTCACACACCCAGGGAAATGCTGATCGCCACGTCGGGGTCAGGAAGAGATAGTTCTCCAGGCCAGTTTGGCCGGGTAACCTGGAGGTTTTTTGTCATCTTCTGGGCATGGAGCAGGGGTCACTGGGTGTGTGTGTGGGAGGGGGGAGGTATTTGTGAATTTCCTGCATTGCGCAGGGGGTTGGACTTGATGACCGAGGAGGTCCCTTCCCACTCTATCATTCTATGATTCCTTAAGTGGAAATGTCAAATAAGTTGGCATCATCGCCAGTTGGCTAGGTCACCCCGGCTCCCGTTCATGCATGAATGTGTTAAAAAATTACCAGTCCCAAGACAGCAAAACTGGAAAGGGAGGACCCCTCTCTTGGAATCTTCCTCAGAATCAAGACCAAGCACTTCTGACAGATTTTTTTCCTAGAGATGGTCACGAAAGCTCTGATGAAAGTATTTATCTTTGCTCCCTGAATATTTTGGACCGCTGATTGGCTAGAATCATCCACGTGGACTACAGGGGAAATGGGGCTTTCAGTCTAAGTAGGCTTAATTTCCTGTTAGTGGTGAGAGCAAAATCATGCCTACTGACTGGATTTAGAGCGCTGTGAGGTCATAACCAGTGTTCTCTCTAAGCTGAGTGAGTGTGAGCTAGCTCACAGCTTTTTAGTCTCTGGCTCACACATTTTTGTCTTCGCTCCGGAAGGACGGCTCCGGAGCAAACAAACTGATGCCGTCGCTCAGTCCCTCACTCACAACTTTAATGCCAGTAGCTCACAAAGGAGAATTTTTGCTCACAGGACTCCACAGCTTAGAGGGAGCATTGGACATAACAGTTGCTCTCTGCTCCCTGATTGTCTGGGATCCCTTGGAGAGGAAGGAACTTGAGAAAGCGTCCCGACCTTTTAAAGCCTGCAAACACCTTTTGGAATTCTGACAGAGAGTCGTGGGTGCAAGTACAAAATGGCTGCCACAGCAGGTGGAACCAACCACACTTAGGAAGGCCAAGTGCAGGGAAGAAGAAGAAGAAGAAGAAGAAGAAGAAGAAGAAGAAGAAGAAGAAGAAGAACAACAACAACAACAACAACAACAACAACAACAACAACAACAACAAAAGGAGGAGGAGGAGGAGATTGGATTTATACCCCACCCTTCACTCGGAGTCTCAGAGAGGCCTACAATCTCCTTCCCTTCTTCTCCGTACAACAGACACCCACTGAGGTAGGTGGGGCTGAGAGAGCTCTGACAGAAACTGCTCTTGAGAGAACAGCTCACTGACCCAAGGTCATATCAACAGCTTCAGAGTCCCGTAGCACCTGAAAGACTGAGAGAATGTGTGGCAGGGGAGGAGCTTTCCTGAGTCACTGCTCACTTCTTCAGAGTCCAGCAGCACCTGACAGACTAACAGAACATGTGGCAGGGGAGGCGCTTTCCTGAGTCACTGCTCCCTTCTTCAGAGTCCAGCAGCACCTGAAAGACTACATAAGAACATAAGAACATAAGAGATGCCAATGTTGGATCAGGCCAAAGGCCCATCCAGTCCAACACTCTGTATCCCACAGTGGCCAGAAATACCAGTGCCATCAGGAGGTCCACCAGTGGGGCCAGGACATTAGAAGCCCTCCCACTGTTGACCCCCCCCCAAGCACCAAGATGACAGAGCATCACTTGCCCCAGAGTCCCTATCTATACCTTGTGGCTAATAGCCACTGATGGACCTCTGCTCCATATGCTTATCTAATTCCCTTTTGAAGCCGTCCATGCTTGTAGCTGCCACCACTTCCTGTGGCAGTGAATTCCAAGTGTTAATCACTCTTTGGGTGAAGAAGTACTTCCTTTTATCCGTTCTAACCCGACCGCTCAGCAATTTCATGGAGTGCCCACGGGTTCTTGTATTGTGAGAAAGGGAGAAAAGTACCTCTTTCTCTACCTGCTCTTTCCCATGCATAATCTTATAAACCTCAATCATGTCACCCCTCAGTCGTCGTTTCTCCAAGCTAAAGAGCCCTAAGCGCCTTAACCGTTCCTCATAGGGAAAGTGTTCCAACCCTTTTATCATTCGAGTTGCTCTTTTCTGCACTTTTTCCAAAGCTATAATATCCTTTTTAAGGTGTGGTGACCAGAATTGCACACAGTATTCCAGATGAGGTCGCACCATTGATTTATATAGCGGCATTATGATATTGGCTGATCTGTTTACAATACCCTTCCTAATAATCCCCAGCATAGCATTGGCCTTCTTTATTGCAGTCACACACTGTCTCGACATTTTCAGTGAGTTATCTACTACAACTCCAAGATCTCTCTCTTGATCAGTCTCTGCCAGTTCAGACCCCATCAACGTGTATTTATATTTAGGATTTTTGGCTCCAATGTGCATCACCTTGCACTTGGCCACATTGAACCCCATTTGCCATGTTGACGCCCACTCGCCCAACTTTGACAGATCCCTTTGGAGTGCCTCACAATCCTCACTGGTTTTCACCACCCTGAACAACTTCGTATCATCCGCAAATTTAGCCACTTCACTGCTTACTCCCAACTCCAAATCATTAATGAACAAGTTAAAAAGCAGTGGACCAAGTACTGATCCCTGTGGTACCCCACTGCTTACACCCCTCCACTGGGAGAACTGCCCATTTATACTCACTCTCTGTTTTCTATTAATTAGCCAGTTTTTGATCCATAAAAGGACTTGTCCTTTTATCCCATGATTTTTGAGCTTGCTTAGGAGCCTTTGATGAGGAACTTTATCAAAAGCTTTCTGGAAGTCAAGGTAAACAATATCTATTGGATCCCCCTTGTCCACATGTTTGTTCACCCCCTCAAAGAACATTAACAGGTTAGTGAGACAAGATCTTCCCTTACAGAACCCATGTTGAGTCTGCCTCAATAGGTTTTGTTCATCTATGTGCCTACTAATTCTTTCCTTAATAATGGTTTCCACCAATTTACCCGGTATCGACGTCAGACTGACTGGCCTGTAATTTCCCGGATCTCCTCTGGAACCCTTTTTAAAGATGGGAGTGACATTAGCTACCTTCCAGTCCTCAGGAATGGAGGCTGATTTTAAGGAGAGATTACATATTTTTGTCAGGAGATCCACAAGTTCACAATTGAGTTCTTTCAGAACTCTTGGATGTATGCCATCTGGGCCTGGTGATTTATCAGTTTTTAAGTTGTTTATCAGTTTTAGGACCTCCTCTCTCGTCACCTCAATCTGACTCAGGTCTTTCAACACCCCTCCCGAACTCAGCGGCTCTGGAGTGGGCAAGCACCTCTCATCTTCCACAGTGAAGACGGAGGCAAAAAATGCATTTAGCTTCTCAGCCATTTCCCTATCATCCTTCAGTACTCCTTTTACCCCTTGGTCATCCAAGGGCCCCACTGCCTCCCTGGCTGGTTTCCTGTTTCTAATGTATTTGAAGAAAGTTTTATTGTTGGTCTTTACATTTTTTGCTATATGCTCCTCATATTCCCTTTTTGCATGCCTGACCACAGACTTGCATTTTATTTGCCATAGCCTGTGTTCTGTTTTATCAGCCTCACTGTGACTAGCTTTCCACCGCTTAAAGGAATCCTTTTTACCTTTTACAGCTTCCATTACTTTGTTTGTTAACCATGTAGGCTTTTTCTTATACCTGTTTGTGCCTTTCCTAACCTGCGGAATATATTTTATTTGAGCTTCTAGAATTGTAGTTTTAAACAGTTTCCAAGCTTCCCCAATGGTTTTGACCCTTTCTACTTTTCCCTTCAGTTTCCTCCCCACATGTCCCCTCATATCAGAAAAATTACCCCTTTTAAAGTTAAAAGTGGTTGTGTGAGTCTTTTTGGCCAATTCCCTATTTGTACAAATGTTGAACTCAACAACATTATGATCACTGTTCCCAAGCGGTGCAATCACTTTTACATCTCTCACCAGGTCTTGAGTGTTACTTAGGACCAAATCAAGGATCGCCTCTCCCCTGGTAGGTTCCATGACCATCTGCTCCATAGCACAGTCATTTAGAGTGTCTAGAAACTCAATCTCTTTCTCTCGACTAGAACACATATTGACCCAATCAATGTGTGGGTAGTTAAAATCACCTATTACGACACAGTGTTTTTGTCTAGCTGCTATCTTTAATTCATTCATCATTTTATAATCCTCCTCTATCTTTTGATCCGGTGGGCGATAACAAACTCCCAGTGTTAAGTTTCCTTTTGGCCCCCCTATTTCAACCCACAGAACTTCAAGAAGCGAATCCAATTCTCTTAGCCTCTCGATCTTTCTGGACTTTATACCCTCTCTGACATACAGAGCCACCCCACCTCCAACCCTTCCCCCCCTATCCTTCCGATATAATATATAACCGGGAATCACCGTATCCCACTGATTTTCCTCATCCCACCAAGTTTCTGAAATACCCACAATGTCTATTTTTCCCTCTGACACCAAGCACTCCAACTCCCCGATTTTACCTCGGACACTTCGAGCATTTGTATAGAAACAGCTGTAATTTCCCATACTGGTTAAGCCTGCCACCTTCCTCTTGCAATCTCGAGACCTTGTCAGGCAGTCCATGTCACTAGCCATGGTCTCAGTGGACAATTTCAATCCACCTCCCTGTAGAAAAGCAACAGGTACCCCCTCATCTCTCTGAGATGAGCCAACCCGAACCAGAGACTTTTCATCTCCTGTCGGCTTTCCCCCAATATTCAGTTTAAAAACTGCTCTGCCACCTTTTTGATTTTAAGCGCCAGCAGCCTGGTTCCTTCTCGGGACAAGTGGAGACCGTCTCGCCTGTACAGCTCCCTCTTGTTCCAAAAAGAATCCCAGTGCCTAACAAACCTGAACCCTTCCCCTCTACACCATCGTCTCATCCACGCATTGAGACTCCTGATCTGTGCCTGTCTCTCCGGCCCTGCGCGTGGAACAGGTAGCACTTCTGAGAAGGCTACCTTGGAGGTCCTGGCCTTGAGTTTCCTGCCCAGCAGCCTAAATTTCTCCTCCAGGACCTCACGACTGCATTTCCCCACATCGTTGGTGCCGACATGCACCACGACCACTGGCTCCTCCCCAGCACTATCTACCAGCCTATCTAAAACACGCGTAATGTCCGCTACCTTTGCACCAGGCAGGCAAGTCACCATACGGTCAGTACGCGGGTTCGCCACCCAGCTGTCTACCTGCCTAAGGATCGAATCACCCACTACCAAGAGCCCCCCTCCCACCCTGCCCAGGGATGGTTCCTTGGTGCAAAAGGATAACCGCTCACCAGCTGGGGAAGAGGTCCCTTCTGAGGGCACATTCCCCTTATCCTCAGCACGGTGCCCTGTTTCCCCTAGACCCTCATGCTCCCTGACAGCAGCGGGGCTGCCAGATCCAGAGTGGGACGTAGCTAACAAGTCCCCGAGAGTCTTTTCTGTGCGCCTAGCTGACTGTCTCTGCTTCTCCAGGTCAGCCACCTTGGCCTCAAGGGAGCACACACGTTCCCTGAGAACCAGGAGCTCCTTGCACCGAGCACACACCCAAGACTTCTGCCCAGTGGGCAGATAGTCATACATGTGACACTCTGTGCAAAACACTGGATAGCCCCCAACCCCCTGCTGGCATTCTGGCTTCATAATTCTTTTAAAATAAGTAAATGTAATCCCCCTTTTAAATCCCTTTGTATTTATGTGTTTTTTTCTTGTCAAAGTCAAATTACTTTATGGGGAAAACAAGGAGCCTAGGGTTTTCACTTTCTGCCTCTTCTTGGGCGTCTCACAGAGCCCCTAGTCCAAGAGTCCCTGGGCTAAGAGCCACGGGCAAAGAGCCCTTTAGCTCGCCCTTCGGCTCGTGCCAGAGGCTCGTGCCTCTGGCAAGGTGCTTCCTTAAATAGAGGCCTCCCCCAGCAGAGTGCTGGCAGCAGCTATTCAAA
Source organism: Gekko japonicus (assembly GCF_001447785.1). Classification (NCBI taxonomy): domain Eukaryota; kingdom Metazoa; phylum Chordata; class Lepidosauria; order Squamata; family Gekkonidae; genus Gekko; species Gekko japonicus. The sequence goes on along the minus strand of NW_015160850.1, from coordinate 530,702 downwards.
TGCACCCAGGCACTCAATCACATGCAAAACAATGCCCCTTCCTTTTCCTCTCAATTGCAGTCAATCACAGTCAAACAATGCCCTTTCCTCTCTCAAGCAGCCAGGAATCTGCAAAAACTCCAAGCGCTTCCACACACTCCCAGACCAGTTCTCCCACCAAAATCCTCAGCTGGATCCTCTCCGCTGAAAGCAAATAAAAAACCACTCACCCCTCTGTCTCCTGCTCCTGCTCCTGCTCAGAGCTCAGCTGGGTCTCCTCTGCCTCTGGCCAGGTGTTTCCTTAAACTGAAAGACTGACAGAATATGTGGCAGGGGAGGAGCTTTCCTGAGTCACTGCTCACTTCTTCAGAGTCCAGCAGCATCTGAAAGACTGACAGAATGTGTGGCAGGGGAGGAGCTTTCCTGAGTCACTGCTCACTTCTTCAGAGTCCAGCAGCATCTGAAAGACTGACAGAATGTGTGGCAGGGGAGGAGCTTTCCTGAGTCACTGCTCACTTCTTCAGAGTCCAGCAGCATCTGAAAGACTGACAGAATATGTGGCAGGGGGGGAGCTTTCCTGAGTCACTGCTCACTTCTTCAGAGTCCAGCAGCATCTGAAAGACTGACAGAATATGTGGCAGGGGGGGAGCTTTCCTGAGTCACTGCTCACTTCTTCAGAGTCCAGCAGCACCTGAAAGACTGACAGAATATGTGGCAGGGGGGGAGCTTTCCTGAGTCACTGCTCACTTCTTCAGAGTCCAGCAGCATCTGAAAGACTGACAGAATATGTGGCAGGGGGGGAGCTTTCCTGAGTCACTGCTCACTTCTTCAGAGTCCAGCAGCATCTGAAAGACTGACAGAATATGTGGCAGGGGGGGAGCTTTCCTGAGTCACTGCTCACTTCTTCAGAGTCCAGCAGCATCTGAAAGACTGACAGAATGTGTGGCAGGGGAGGAGCTTTCCTGAGTCACTGCTCACTTCTTCAGAGTCCAGCAGCATCTGAAAGACTGACAGAATGTGTGGCAGGGGAGGAGCTTTCCTGAGTCACTGCTCCCTTCTTCAGAGTCCAGCAGCATCTGAAAGACTGACAGAATGTGTGGCAGGGGAGGAGCTTTCCTGAGTCACTGCTCACTTCAGAGTCCAGGAGCACCTGAAAGACTAACAAAGTTTGTGGCCGGGGAGGAGCCTTCGTGAGCAACTGCTCACTTCTTCAGAGTCCAGGAGCACGTTAAAGACTGACGAAACTTATGGCAGGCTAGGAGCTTCCGTGAGTCATTGCTCACTTCTTCAGATGCCCAGTATCGGGAGGGTTAACACTGCTTATTCAAATGGCCCAGGCCCGTGCGCTGGGAAAGCTGTAACGAGGGGCTGGAATTAGCTAAGCTGTCCATGAGGACCACCCAAGAGGGCTTTAATACGGGTTTCTTTTAAGTGGGGTTAGGATCAAAGCATAAAAAGGAGATTAGAGCCAATAAGGAGCTAACAGAGGAACATCTGGTCCTTTTCAAGAATCACCCGTGGAAAGGTGAAGCTGCCGCCGTTGCGGAAGGAGATGGCTACAAAGCTTTCTCTCCCAATGCTCAGCCGGGAAAGGGGCGTCCCAGAATGTGGTTTCGGGATTGCCTGCAGGGGAGGTTTTGTTTGCAGAGACGGAAGCGCTGCTTGCAAGCGAGGAGACGGTCCGTCCCGTCGAAGCCACAGGGGACAAAGCTGAGGTGGACTCAAGAGAGCCAGCGTGGCGTAGTGGTTAGAGGGCTGGACTAGGGTCCCGGATACCCAAGTTCGAATCTCCACGTGCCATGGAACCTCGCTGGGGGACTGTGGACCAGTCACACAGCCTAACCCACCTCACAGGGCTGTTGTGAGGATAAAATGGGGGAGAGAATGAGGCCAGGGAAATGCCCAGGGAAACGGCGATCGCCACTTTGGGGTCATGGAGCAATTGTCTCTAGGCCAGTTTGTCAAGAGATCCTGGAAGGGGGGGGTGTGTTTGATCATCTTCTGGGCATGGAGCAGGGGTCACTGGAGGTGTGGAGGGGGAGGTATTTTTGAATTTCCTGCGCTGTGCAGGGGGTTGGACTAGATGACCCTGGAGGACCCTTCCGACTCGTATGATTCTATGAGGTAAACTGCTTTGGGTCCCCCTGGGGAGAAAGGCGGGTTAGAAATGAATAAAATTAAATAAATAAGAGCGCCTCCGCCACGGTGATTACGCCTCCAGTTTTCCTTGCTGGGTTGTCGTGTGGACAGAATGAGAGAACGGTGAGTTGTGCAAACTGCCCCAAGGTCTTTGGAGGAAAGGGGAAGACAAGACTTCTGGAGTTCTGGCCCTGCTGGTGGACCTCCTGATGGCACCGGGTATTTTTGGCCACTGTGTGACACAGAGTCTTGGCCTGGATGGGCCATTGGCCTGATCCAACATGGTTTCCCTTATGTTCTGTATTCTTGGTGATTGGAGGCAAGAGGGGGAGGGCTTCTGGAGTTCTGGCCCCGCTGGTGGACCTCCTGATGGCACCTGGTATTGACCTAGATAGATGCTATGTGTTATATGGTACAGCTAAGATGCCACAGTATGTAATGTAATCTTGGAATTGCACAATGATGTAACTATTTTGATCTCGCTAAACTTTACGGTTTCACAGTTTTTCTATTTTCAGTGTTGTTCTGTATTTTGAGGGAGG
>NW_015160850.1:523183-527584 GCF_001447785.1 Gekko japonicus | reverse complement strand
AGGAAGGAAGGAAGGAAGGAAGGAAGGAAGGAAGGAAGGAAGGAAGGAAGGAAGGAAGGAAGCAAGCTTTGGGAACAGGGGCGTAGCCAGCAGATTTTGGGGTGATGGGGCGTTGGGAAATCTTGGGGGGGGGAGCAGGAGATAGAAAGAGAGACTAAGACCCCGTCGGCCGGCAGGTGAAGAGGAGAAGGGTCTTTCCTTACCTGCTGGCACAACACCTACAGTGGGAGTTGTGGGGCGTGTGCCATGAGCGAGGGGGCACCGCCCCTAAATACCCCGCTGTGGCTATGGGAGAGGGACTGTCGACTATACTGCCCGCTCGTCATCAGGTTGCAGCCGATTTATTGGCGACCCCACCGAGGGGCTTTCGAGGCAAGCGAGAAGCAGAGGGGGTTTGGCATTATTGCCTTCCTCTGCAGGATCTTTTCTGGTGGTCCCCCATCCAAGTACCAGCCTGCTTAGCTTCTGAGATCTGCTGGACCATTTTGCATCCTCCGGCCGTATGACACCATTATAATCAACTCTTCCATTTCCAAGGGAAGTACATAAACCTCCTTCTTTGGAGGTTTTCAAGCGGAGGCTCGACGGCCATCTGACAGCCATGCTGATTGTGCGGACTTGGGCAGGTCATGGGAGGGAGGGCAGGACGGGTTGTATCCGTGCTTAGTTCTCGTGGCCCTTTCTTACACGCCCCGGGAAATGCCGATCCCCACTTTGGGGTCAGGAAGGAATTTTTCTCCAGGCCAGTTTGGCTGGAGATCCCGGAGATTTTTTGCCCTCTTCTGGGCATGGAGCAGGGGTGACTGGGTGTGTGTGCGGGGAGAGGTATTTGTGAATTCCCTGCATTGTACGGGGGGTTGGACTAGATGACCCTGGAGGTCCCTTCCAACTCTATGATCCTATAAGGGGTGGGGGAAGGTATTCCTTAAACCCACTATCCTAGACTAGGGATAGAGAGTTTGTTTGTTACCTCCCTCCTCCATATTTGGGTCTCAGGGCGGTGCACAGCATCTAAAAATACAGTCGCATTTAGAACAAATGTAAAGCCATTAAAACAATCCAGTTCCCACTCCAGATGGCGCCTTAAACAAGCCTAATTTATCCTAACTCCAAAGGGGGGGGTGAGAAAGGGGAGGGAAGGAGAGGCCAGACGAAAATAAGAGCCATTGCTGCCCTTATGCATAAGCCTGGTGAAACATCTCTGCCTTACAAGCCCTTACTAAGTCCCACAGGGCACGGCTGTTGCTAGGCAGAGAGTTCCATCAGGTCGGAGCCAGGACCAAAAAGGCCCTGTCTCTGGTCAAGGACCAAGAGGTTCACCTGGAGATTTTTCTCTGCTGAGCACAATCCTCTTCCGGTGGTGTACCAGGAGAGGCGGTCCCGAAGATACGTCGGTTCCAGAATGTTCAGGGCCTTTGAGGTTAATACCAGAACCTTGGACCTGATCCGGTATTCGACCTGGGGCCAGTGCAGCTGGCGCAGCACCGGTTGGATAGGTGCTGTTAATGGGGTTGGCTTAGGACTGGAGAGACCTGGGTTCAGATCTCCACTCTCCTATGAAGTTCCTAGGGTGATCTCGGACCATTCATTCTCTTGAAATCTACCTTATCGTAGATGGAGATAGATCAAGACGGGTTGCCGTGTTAGTCTGTCTGCAGCAGTAGAAAATGGAGTTGCAGTGGCTCAAGTGGTTAAGACGCTGAACTGCAGGCTGTGGAAGGTCAGTAGTTCAGCAGTTCAAGACCTGAGTTGCCGCATGACGGAGTGAGCTCCCGTCTCTAGTTCCAGCTCCTGCCAACTGAGCAGTTCGAAAGCAAGAAATTGCAAGTAGATAAATAGGTACCACTTCGGTGGGAAGGGAACAGCGTTCCGTGCGCCTCGGTGTTTAGTCATGCCGGCCACATGATCACGGAAACATCATCAGACAGCGCTGGCTCTTCGGCTTGGAAACGGAGATGAGCACCGCAACCCTCGAGTCGGACTCGACTGGCTTTCGAGCAAGGGAACTAGCAGTAGAAAAGAGCAGGAGTCCAGGAGCACCTGAAAGACTAACAAAATTTGTGGCAGGAGAAGAGCTTTCGTCAGTCACTGCTCATGAAGGTATCTGGAGAAGTGAGCAGTGACTCATGAAAGCTCCTACCCTGCCCAATATTTTGTTATTCTTTAAGATGCTTTAAGAGCCAGTTTGTTGCAGTGGTTAAGTGTGTGGACTCTAATCTGGGAGAGCCGGTTTTGATTCCCCACTCCTCCACTTGCAGCTGCTGGATGACCTCGGGCAAGCCATAGTTCTGTCGGCTGTTCTTGAAAAAGAGCAGTTCCTGTCAGAGCTCTCTCAGCCCCACCTACCTCACAAGGGTGTCTGTTGTGGGGAGGGGGAGGGAAAGGAGTTTGTAAGCCGCTCTGAGACTCCTTTGGGTAGTGAAGGGCGGGGTATAAATCCAAAGGGCGGGGTATAAATCCAATCTCCTCTCTTCTTCTTCTACCTCACAGGGTGTCTCTTGTGTGGGGAGGGGAAGGGAAAGGAGTTTGTAAGCCGCTCTGAGACTCCTTTGGGTAGTGAAGGACGGGGTATAAATCCAATCTCTTCTTCTTCTACCTCACAGGGTGTCTGTTGTGGGGAGGGGAAGGGAAAGGAGTTTGTAAGCCGCTCTGAGACTCCTTTGGGTAGTGAAGGGCGGGGTATAAATCCAATCTCCTCCTCCTCCTCCTCTTCTTCTTCTTCTTCTCTTGCTTTTATCTTAGACGGTTGTTGTGGGAATAAAATGGGTGGGGGTCATGTAAGGCTGGAAGAGAGATCTGATGAATGAATAAATCAGACGGTCAAAACAACGCCTTGCATTTAGCCTGGAAACAAAACGGAAATCAGCGAAGATCGTCAAGAACGGGCATCTGAAATGACTTGTGGCCAGCTCCGGATATTCTGCCACATCCTGACGTTTCCGATCTGTCTCCAAGGGCAGCCCCATCTAGCCAGGGCAAGATGTTGTCAAAGTATTAAGCATGTAATCTCTTTTGCCCCGAGAAAGAAACAGAGGCACAACCGCATGTGGTTGGAAGGACGATAGGATGTGACTCTACTTGGGCCTGGATAGGGCTGCCAACCTCCAGGTGGGGCCTGGAGATCTCCCAGAATGACAACTGATCTCCAGACGACAGAACTCATTTCCCCTCCTCCAATCCCACTCCCCTCTTCTCCCTGGCCCCCGTTGCCAAAATATCCAGGGATTTCCTGACCTGGCATTGGCAGCTCTATCATAGACCCCATGATGAAAATCCAAGACGACTGAGAGGGGGTATGATTACCATCTTCAAGTACTTGAAGGGCTGTCATATACAGCAGGCATGTCCAACGTCAAACAGGTCGTGATCTATTTTTCCCGGCCAAAAGTGCCGGTGATCGACCACCATGAAAATAACAAGTAATAAACTAACATATAAGCTTAGAAAGACAGGATCTCACGAAGTATATTGTTTATTAACAGCTTTTTAAATACTAACTGTAGTTTAACAGGGTAATGATCTCCTACTCTTGGGTTTTTAGTATAGTGTGGGTTACTTTCCTTTCTCCCTAGTGTAGCTCCCCCCCTTTTTTTTCTTTGTAGTTTGTGTAGTATTATAAAAAAATAAAAAAATCCCCTCCAGGGGCTTAAAAAAAATGAAAATAAAGTTTCAAATTAGTTTCAAATTAGATTTTAACCCACTAAAGTTGGGTTCCACCGCCCCCACCACCGCCCCCCATTTATAATGCACCTTCTGTCATTTACTGGTAGGCAAAATAAGCAAAAAAACAAAACAGAGAGACGAAGATCCAGAAAGAACTGCAAACATTTTTTTATTTTTTATTGAATTATAACTTTCTTTAACTGTCTCAATCACTTTCTTTAACTTTTATTCGGAGTTATTTGTGTTAAATGTAGGTCAAGTCTTGACCCAGGCTGATCTTGCGCCATCTTTAAAACTTCACTCTTGCTCATTAGTGAGACAGTCATCAAAAAAACCCCAAACACCTGTCCAGCAAATCAGGAGACCAAGTCGGGCTGGTGATCTACCTCTGACCCCTCCGCGATCTACTGGTAGATCGCAATCTACCTGTTGGACATACCTGATATACAGGATGGTGCAGAGTTATTTTCTGCTGCCCCAGGCCCTGGTCACATGGGCCGGATATCGCGGGCGGGAGGCGTGGCTAATTGCCCCGGAGGAAAGTAATGCGCGGCTGCCCGAGCACACGTCCCGGTCGAGGTCCCGTGGTTCGGGGGAAATGCCGATCAGACGGGTATCCTGCAGCTGTGCCGTGCTGCGCGATCGCACTAGCAATCGCTCTTTGTGCGCATGCGCTGTTGGGCGCTGTTGCGTAACCTGCGGAGACTAACAGCGGCAGGCGCCGGATGCCACCGCAGG
>NW_015160850.1:493178-523027 GCF_001447785.1 Gekko japonicus | reverse complement strand
GGTTCCTCCGTGGAACAGGCTTCCTCGGGAGGTGGGGGGCTCTCCTCCTTTGGAGGTTTTCCGACAGAGGCTAGGTGGCCATCTGACAGCAATGCGGATTCTGTGAATGTAGGCAAATCGCGAGAGGGAGGGCAGGAGGGGTTGCCTCACTGCTTAGTTCTCGTGGCCCTTTCTTAACACGCCCAGGGAAATGCTGATCGCCACTTTGGGGTCAGGAAGCAATTTTTCTCCAGGCCAGTTTGCCCGGGGATCCTGGAGGGTTTTTTGCCATCTTCTGGGTGTGGAACAGTGGTCACTGGGGGTGTGTGGGGGGGAGGTATTTGTGAATTTCCTGCCTTGTTCGGGAGGCTGGACTAGATGACCCTGATGGTCCCTTTCTTTATGATTCCTCTGTGATTCTATGATTTTGCCTTGTGATGGTTAAGATGTCTGGCGGAGCAATTCCTTGTTGGGGGGCAAAGGCCTGGTCTTCTGGAGATTGCTTGACATCCTGAAACTAATGCACAGGACCAGGGAGTGTTAATATACAAGACATGTTAGGTGTGAATTTAAAGGGGGGGGTAGAGATGCGTGATTAATCGTCCAGTCGTATTATTTTGATTCGGCCTTGACAAGTTCTCTCGGAATGCTGAAGTCTAGTATAAATACATGCCCGGCCCAGCTGTTCAAACAGAGTGATTAATTAAACCGATTCCTTGTGAAAAACAACACCGGTGTCTCCGGCTCTCAAATTGCAAATCATTCCCAATAAAAGGGGGGAACCGGGCAGCGGAGGGTTATTAATGGCTTTCGAGGGCGATGAATCAATATCGCAAGTAGCAGCCCACACGTCTGGTGGACATTCCAGAGCCCCTTACGTGATGATGGACGTGCTTGGGGGGGGGGACGTCAGTGCACAGAGATAGCTCCCAGCACGTCCTGAGGGGGAAGAGTTGCCATTTGGTACTGAGCTGTGGGCTAAAGCGGAAAGGAGGGCCAAGGTTCTAGACCTCATCGTTTCGGAGCGAAAAACCCTAAGCGCTGCGACCAAACGCAATATAGTGGAGCGGCCCAAACCAATAGAAATGCGAGAGTCTGTAGGAAACGCTGGAATGTTTTGGAAGAAGGGTTTCTTCCTCCTTGTCCAGTTTGGTGTCGTGGTTAAGTGCGCGGACTCTGATCTGGGAGAACCAGGTTTGATTCCCCACTCCTCCACTTGCACCTGGCTGGATGACCTTGGGCAAGCCATGGTTCTGATAAGAGCTGATCTTGAAAAAGCCGTTTATTTCAGAGCTCTCTCAGCCCCACCTACCTCACAGGGTGTCTGTTGTGGGGGGGGAAGGGAAAGGAGTTTGTAAGCCGCTCTGAGACTCCTTTGGGTAGTGAAGGGCGGGGTACAAATCCAATCTCTTCTTCTTCTTCTACCTCACAGGGTGCCTGTTGTGGGGAGGGGAAGGGAAAGGAGTTTGTAAGCCCCTCTGAGACTCCTTTGGGTAGTGAAGGGCGGGGTATAAATCCAATCTCTTCTCTTCTTCTTCTTCTTGTCCTCAGCTCACACTGGAACTATTGGGCTTTTCTGAAAAATAGGAAACGTTCTATGTATTTGTTTTGACCGTAGTCCCCAACGTAGTGCCCACGGCTCCATGGCACCCACGGATACCTATCCTGGAGCATACCAAGTGTTTTTAGAAGGTGGGAGGGCTCTCCCAGAAGGGCTTCTGATTGGCCGCTGAAGGGGGCGTCGTTTCGGCAGCACCCGCCACCAAAGTATTTGTTTTATTTCTCTCAGTCTTTCCCCCCCACCCACCACTATGTATTTTTGAAAATCACCCCTGTTCTCCCTCGCGCTTGGGCTTCCTCTGTGTGTTTGGCCCTGCTCCCTCCAGCGGCCATTTTGTGGTTGTCTCCACCTCCTCCGGCAGCCATTTTGTTGTTGCCCCCACCACCTTGTGTTAGAATCCAAAAGTGCTCATGGGCTTTACAAGCCGGGAGACCCCTGCCAGAGGGTCTTCAAGGCAAGTGAGATGCAGGGGTGGTTTGCCACGGCTTTCCTCGGCAAAGTCTTCCTTGGCGGCCTTTCATCCAAGTACCGACCCTGCGTAGCTTCCAAGGTCTGACAAAGTTAGGCTATACCATACTGTCCCACAGCCCTGCTAAAACATATACAAAGGCTGCGGTCACACGGAGCATTAACCACGCTACAGAGACGGAAGATGGGCGGATTTTCCAGGTGCGATCAAACTGCAACATCTGGGAAGCGTAGAGCTCCCGTGGCTAACCCGAGGCTTCCCGCCGAAGATGCGCCGTAAAAAACTAGTACTTCCGAGGTACTAGTTTCTGGAAACCCCAGGGCAAGGGCGGGCGTCTGATCACGTTTCCGGTGGTAGCTCGTGGCATCCGGCGCCTGCCTATGTCCCGTCGCAAAAAGTTTTTTTTGTTTCCCAGTTCTCCACAGGATGCGCACAAGCACCCAACGGCGCATGCGTATGAAGAGGAAAGCGAAAGTTCCGTTGCTGTGCAGAATCGCGCATGCTGTTCAACGCGAAACCAAAAGTTCCACTCCTCCATCCTTCGGCTTAAAAGAAAATAAATGACCCCGTTTGCCACGGCAACGGCGCCTAGCCATCGCTGGTGTGATCGCGCTGCGCCGCTTCTTTGCCGCACTGCAGGATCGTCGTGTGATTGCCACCCTCGTTTACCCACTGGCGCCGAGGGAAGGACCTGTGGTGTGCCGCCGGCGCGTCTGATTGTGTAATCGCGGATCAAACTGTGTCGGGGCAATTAGCCACGCCTCCCCCCCCCTGCGATATCCGGCCCATGTTACTGGGGCCAAAGATATAGAAACAACAATTAAATCACTGGGCAGAAAGGAGGGATCACTGGGGGAATGCCAAATGAAACAAAAAAAGTCGTCACCCCTGGCGGAAGTTGGAAACAAAAGGGGCGAGGCAAATCTGTGGAGAAGGTTCCAGAGCTTTAGTGCCACAACTAAGAAGGCCCTTATTATATACTGGGCTTGAGGCAGCTGTTCCCAAAAGCGATTTCTTTATTCAGCTCAGAACACAACAACTAACACAGAGAACAATCCCGACTTACATACAATCTGGAACTGGCGAAACCACACCCCTAGAACACTAAGGTCCAATCATGAGTGAGCGCTTAAGACCAATAGGGTTTGTTCCCGCCGAAAGTCATAGCCTTTCTTGATTGGTCTGCTCCACAACAGCAGCCAATCAGGTTGTTGGTTTTAGCACGGGTCATTTCGTAGAAAAAGAGGTGGAAGAACTCATTAGCATAGTTCATTAGCATAACTTATTTGCATGTGGCACACCCCCTGACATCACCGGAAGTGTGTGAGAAGGCAACACCCACCGCTCAGGCTCCACTGGACTGTTCTGGATTGCTAGCTATTGGGGGGGGGGGACACATGCAGATCTGTCCTCACAGAGGAGGGAGAGCTTGTACCTGAATAAAACTCGGTCTTAAAGGTGCCACTGGACCAGGGCTTTTTTTGTAGGAAAAGCCCAGCAGGAACTCATTAGGATAATAGGCCATACCCAACAGCAGAAACTCATTAGCCTATTAGGCCACACCCCTGACACCACAGCATTAGCATATTAGGCCGCACCCCCATGTTACCAGAAGTGTGCTCATCCAGCCACACCCACCTTTTGCTTCTTATTCTGTTTACCTTGTTTGTGGTCAAAACCCAGGGCTTTTTTTAGCAGGAACTCCTTTGCATGTTAGGCCACACACCCCTAATGTAGCCAATCCAAATGAGTTTCTGCTGTTGGGTGTGGCCTATTATGCTAATGAGCTCCTGCTGGGCGTGGCCAACTTGGGAGCCAGCCGGAACTCCGTTCCTGTGCATTCCTGCCCCAAAATAGCCCTGCACTGGACTGTTTTGGACCGGGGGGCCGGGGGGAGGGCTCTGCAGCTTACCTTGCTCTGGCTGAGGGCTGCTGGGAGCAGGGGGTGGGGTTTGTTTCATGTGCCCACCCCCTGGGCTCTTTACCCCCGGAGCTCCGCTCCTGTGCGCTCCGGCAGGAAATGACCCCTGGGTTTTAGGATACTGAGTGTCTACTGAAGCTCAAGCTCATTCTTCATTCAGGCTGTCTACATAAGGTAACACATAACAGCCCTCTCCCAGGCTGATGAAGAAGAAGAAGAGCTCTTAAGGAGTCTCAAAGTGGCTGGCTCCTAGATAGGGTTGCCAACCTCCAGGTGTTGGCTGGAGATCACCCACTATTAGAACTTATCTCCAGACAATAGAGATCAGATCCCCTGGAGATGGACTCTATGGCACTGTGTCCTGCTGAGGTCCCTCCCTCACCCCAAACTCCACCCTCCCGATGCTCTACCCTCAAAATCTCCATTATTTCCCAACCCAGAGCTGGCATGCCTACTACCGCGTTGCCACCTGGTTTACCTCAGAAGATGGGGGGCAAATAAAGCAGGGCTTCCAATGATGACCGTGGTGGTCTGCAAGGCTTTTTTTTTAGAAAAAGTCCAACAGGAACTCATTAGCATAATAGGCCCCACCCAGAAGCAGGAACTCATTAGCATATTAGGCCAAACCCCTGACAGCACAGCTCATTCGCATATTAAGCCACATTCCCATGTTACCAGAAGTGTGGCCATCCAGCCACACCCACCTTTTGCTTCTTATTCTGTTTACCTTGTTTGTGGTCAAAACCCAGGTCTTTTTTGTAGCAGGAACTCCTTTGCATGTTAGGCCACACACCCCTAATGTAGCCAATCCTAATGAGTTTCTGCTGTTGGGTGTGGCCTATTATGCTAATGAGTTCCTGCTGGGCGTGGCCAACTTGGGAGCCTGCCCAAAAATAGCCCTGGTGGTCTGGCAGTTTCAGAAGGGAGTAGGCAGTCCTTCAGGTATGTCGGACCCAATGCTTCCTCCAAGCGGTGAGGTCTTGTGAACTAAAATTCTACTTTGTGAGCTCCTGGCATGAAAGTTGTGAGCGAGCAATTTGGCTGCTGCAGCAATTAGTTTGCTCTGGGGCCCTCCTTCTTGAACGAAGACAAAAATGTGTGAGTCGGAGGCTAAAAAACTGTGAGCTAGCTCACACTCACTCAGCTTAGAGGGAACGCTGGTTGGACCCAAACCATAATATGGTTTCGAAGGCCAAGACCAGCTCCTCAAATTGTGCCCGGAAACAAAATGGGACTCTGTCTAGATGGGCCAAGACTGGGGCGATGTGTTGGCTGTTACTAACTCTATCTGGGGCTGGAATATGTGGCCAACATGAGGCTACTGTTGACAATCGCAGCTGGGGCTCCCATATCGAAGGTTGCCAGCTCCAGACAGGGAAATAACTGGAGATTTTGGGGGGTGGAGCCTGAGGAGGGTGGGGTTTGGGGCCTAATGTCATAAACTCCAACTTGCAGAGCCAGTCTGGTGCCGTGGTTAGGAGCGCAGACTCTAATCTGGGAGAACCAGGTTTGATTCCCCACTCTTCCACATGCAGCTGCTGGTGTGACCTTGGGTCAGTCACAAGTTCCCTCAGAGCTGTTCTCTCAAGGGCAGTCCTCGACAGAGCTCTCTCAGCCTCATCTATCTCACAGGGTGTCTGTTGTGGCGAGGGGAAGGGGCAGGGGATTGTAAGCCGCTCTGAGACTCCTTCAGGTAGTGAAGGGCGGGGTATAAATCCAATCTCTTCTTCTACAAAGCAGCCATTTTCTCCAGGTGAACGGATCTCTGTGACCTGGAGATCATTTATAAGAACAGGCGATGGGGTTGTCATCCCCCTGACGGGGGCAGGGGGGTTCTCACTTTTGGGGTCCCCAATCTGCTTCTAGCCAGCTGGCTGCCAGGGGGAGCTCTGCCCCAAAGAGCCCCAGAGGTGAAATCATTGTGTAGGGCTGCTCTAGCGTTTGGGTAAAAACTCTATGGTCACCATAGAGATTTTTTATAATCCAAGTGCTAGAGTGTCCCTTTAACAACATGCCCGGCATGATGATGTCACTTCCGGGCGCCATCGTTGCAGCACACGCCAGAAGACCCCAGGAGCTGGGCTGGAGCAGAGCCCCCCACCGGGACGCGGGTTAGACCTTGCAACCCTAGCGGGACGTCTCCAGCCACCACCCGCAGTACGGCAACCCTACCCGTATCCCCTCTCCTCTGCAATGTCAAGAGATCTTTAGTCAGGGCTTTTTTTGGGCAGGAACGCACAGGAACGGAGTTCCGGCTGGCTCCCAAGTTGGCCACGCCCAGCAGAAACTCATTACCATAATAGGCCACACCCAACAGCAGGAACTAATTGGAATTGGCTACGTTAGGGGTGTGTGGCCTAACATGCAAAGGAGTTCCTGCTACAAAAAAAGGCCCTGGGTTTTGACCACAAACAAGGTAAACAGAATAAGAAGCAAAAGGTGAGTGTGGCTGGATGACCACACTTCTGGCAACATGGGGGTGCGGCCTAATATGCTAATAAGCGGTGCTGTCAGGGGTGTGGCCCAATTTGCTAATGAGTTCCTGCTGTTGGGTGTGGCCTATTATGCTAATGAGTTCCTGCTGGGCTTTTTCTACTAAAGGAGCCCTGTCTTTAGTGTATGACGGAACATCTCGGTGGGTTGAGTTCCCCCACCCACGCAAGTGGCAGCCAAGGAAACTGAGCAGGGGCAATACTCGCGGCGCAGTGATGTCACCCCCATCGCCGGTCTCCGCTAACATCTGGTTCCAGCCTCGAGAGGAGTTTACGCGACAAATCCTTACAGCCAGCTGTGATTATCAAGCGACAGTTCCCACGCATTCTTCTCCGGCTACGCAGTCTTATCACTTCTTCCCAGCACAGCCAACTCGTAATGAACCACAGCGACAGGAAATGCCGTCTTGGTTGCCGACGGTTACGTTTACTTTGGGGGTTGCCAATATCCAGTTGGTGCCTGGAGGTCTTCCGCTATTCCAACTGATCTCCCGGCGACAGAGATCAGTTCACCTGGAGGAAACGGCGGCTTTGGAAGGCGGACTCTGTGGCATTGCACCCCACTGAAGCCCCACCCCTCCCCAAGCCCCACCCTCCTCAGACTCCACCCCCCCAGGTGGCTCTGCAAATCTCCAGGTGTTTCTAAGGTTAGCACTGGCTAACCCTAGTTGCCAACCTCCAAGTGGGGCCTGGCGACCTCTCGGAATTAAAACTGATCACTTCCCCTTGGAGAAAATGGTGGCTTTATAGGTTCCTCCCCACCTACAGTTTTTCTCTTGACATTTTGTACCACCAGGGCTATTTTTGGGCAGGAACGCACAGGAACGGAGTTCCGGCTGGCTCCCGAGTTGGCCACGCCCAGCAGGAACTCATTAGCATAATAGGCCACACCCAACAGCAGAAACTCATTAGGATTGGCTACATTAGGGGTGTGTGGCCTAACATGCAGAGGAGTTCCTGCTACAAAAAAGCGCTGGGTTTTGACACAAACAAGTTAAACAGAATAAGAAGCAAAAGGTGGGTGTGGCTGGATGACCACACTTCTGGTAACACGGGGGTGTGGCCTAATATGCAAATGAGTTTGGTGTCGGGTGTGGCCTAATATGCTAACGAGTTTCTGCTGTTGGGTGTGGCCTATTATGCTAATGAGTTCCTGCTGTTGGGTGTGGCCTATTATACTAATGGGGTCCTGCTGGGCTTTTTCTACAAAAAAAGCCCTGTGTACCACTGTCCTGAAAAGGCCGATTTTCATGCAGCTGAGAAGGTGAATTCTGGCTAGAGTTGCTGGACTTCAGGTAGGGCCAGGAGATCTCAGAGAATTACAACTGTTCCCCCGAGAACAGTTCCCCTACGATAAACGGCTGTCTAGGTGTTAATCTGCTTGAATGGGATGCTTCTCTTTGTCATAACCTGGGAGTTGCCCTCCGATCCCTCCTCTTTCATTTGTCCTCTCCCTCTCTTCACATGGCCTTCCATTACGAATGCCAGCCACCAGATGGGTTAATGCAAACAGAAAAACGGTGAACAAATTACCCTGAATCAATGTATATTTGTATTCTATAATGAATAAAGATACTCTCATACAATCTGTATTTACATCAACATAGCTCATACGGCAATCAGGTAATCAATCCAATTATGTTCAATTCATAGATATTACATTCTCATCCAGTATTTCAAGGTGCACACGTGAAGACTGTTGAAAGGACACTTCCTTTCAACAGTCTTCATGTCTGCACTTTGAAACCGAACAACTTTAAATATTCATCTGCTGTACTTTGAACTTGATGGACTGGAAACGTTTCCACGAGACAGACACTTTATTCCTCTTTTGAAATATTGGGTGAAAATGTAATATTTATGAATTGAACATATTTGGATCGATTGTCTGATTGCCGTATGAGCTATGTTGATATGAACACAGATTGTTATTGGGTGTTGTAAATAAGAAGCAGGAGACTGACCAGTTATGAAAGTACACAGAGAGTTTATATAGTTATAAAGGTGAATATATACAGAGATATTTACAGGCTATTGAACAGCATGTCGTACCTTAGTCTATGAGAACTAAGTCCCCTCCAGTTTACTAAGGTGATAGCTATTATGCTAAACCCCAGCCAATCTCTAACAGGGTGATGTAATCACTAGCTCTATCAATCCCTGAAAGAGCAAACACCTGCTAGAAAACACCTGGCTGTAATTACATGATTACTAGCATGATAGCTAGGTCTGACAAACAGATCAAACTGATCTATAGTAACTGCTTGCTACCTCTATCACTCTGACATATATCTCAATAATTGTATGAGAGTATCTTTATTCATTATAGAATACAAAGTATACATTGATCCATAATAATTTGTTCATGGTTTTTCTCTTTGTATTTATCATCTTTCTGTGAATCTCTCATTGACTATCAGCCTTCAGATGGGACCTGGGGATCCCCCTCAATTATAAGAACATAAGAACATAAGAGAAGCCAATGTAGGATCAGGCCAATGGCCCGTCCAGTCCAACACTCTTGTGTCACACAGTGGCCAAAAATACCAGGTGCCATCAGGAGGTCCAGCAGTGGGGCCAGGACATTAGAAGCCCTCCCACTGTTGCCCCCCCCCCCAAACACCAAGAATACAGAGCATCACCTGCCCCAGACCGAGAGTTCCTATCTATACCTTGTGGCTAACAGCCACTCATCATCGGCCTCTGCTCCATATGTTTATCCAATTCCCTCTTGAAGCTGTCCATGCTTGTAACCGCCACCACCTCCTGTGGCAGTGACTTCCACATGTTCATCACTCTTTGGGTGAAGAAGGACTTCCTTTTATCCATTCTAACCCGACCGCTCAGCAATTTCATGGCGTGCCCACGAGTTCTTTCTTGTGAGAAAGGGAGAAAAGGACTTCTTTCTCTACCTGCTCTATCCCATGCATCATCTTAAGAACATAAGAATATAAGAACATAAGAGAAGCCAGTGTTGGGTCAGGCCAATGGCCCATCCAGTCCAACACTCTGTCACAAAGTGGCCAAAAATACCAGGTGCCATCAGGAGGTCCAGCAGTGGGGCCAGGACACTAGACGCCCTCCCACTGTTGTCCCCCTCGATCGTGTCACCCCTCAGCCGTCGTTTCTCCAAGCTAAAAAGCCCCAAGCGCTTTAACCTTCATAGGGAAAGTGGTCCAACCCTTTTAGTATTCTCGTTGAACTTTTCTGCACTTCAGAGCTCATCTCCAGACTACAGAGATAATTCCCCCTGGAGAAAATGGATGCTTTGGAGGGTGGGCTCCGTGGCACTGTACCCCACTGAGCTCCTGCTGTTACCCAGGCTCCATCCCTAAATCTCCTGGAGTTTCCCAACCTGGATCTGGCAACCCTACCCCCCCATCTCCCGCCGGTGGCTAGCAGGGACCTGGCTATCCTAAGGGAGTCACGTGCCTCTGCAGGTTTCTCTTGTAGAGAAATGCCCTCATACTCCCACACACGTGATCCCGGACAGGGGTCATTTCCTGCAGGAGCGCACAGGAGCGGAGCTCCGGCAGTAAAGAGCCCAGGGGGCAGGCACATGCAACAAGCCCCGCCCTCTGCTCCCAGCAGCCCTCAGTCAGAACAAGAAGCAGCCAGGTAAGTTGCAGAGCTCCCCCCGGCCCAAAACAGTCCAGAGGCACCTTGAAGACCAAGTTTTATTCAGGTACAAGCTCTCCCTCCTCTACGAGGACAGATCTGCACGTTCCCCCCCCCAATAGCTAGCAATCCAAAACAGTCCAGTGGCACCTTGAAGACCAAGTTTTATTCAGGTACAAGCTCTCCCTCCTCTGCGAGGACAGATCTGCACGTGTCCCCCCAAAAAAAAAAGTCGGGGGGCATTTAAATTCCTCAGGGGGCACTGGGGAACTGGCTAATTCAATTAAATGTAATTTAATTAACTTGATCAGTGTGTTGTAGGGAAGAGTGGTGTGGCATGGGGGGAAGGCAAGGAGACGCAGCAGCCACGGCAGCATGGGGGACTTCACGGTGGCCACTGCATCTTACCAGAGAGTCGGGGACTGGGCCGAAAGGAAGTCAGGTGGCCGGGGCCAGAAACACCCCACTGTCTACAGGCCTGCTCGCCACTGCAACCTGAATGTGAACTGTATCTACTTGAATAAATGTAAGTTTACCCTTTTTTGCAATGTGCTTTGTGGGAGATTTATTTCTGCACTCCAGATCACGCTTCTATGGCTAGGGGAAAACTCTGCTATATTAACCTAATATCCCAATAGTTATAAGTCTGGCTTGCAAAGAGCTGCACCGACTTGGTGTTTCCCAACGATTGATTTGAAACTGGAACCGGGAGGCGATACCTCAGAAGGGCTCCATCGTGGCTCGGGTAGCAGAGAATCTGCTCTGCACGCAGAAGGTCCCAGGTTCAATCCCTGCCATCTCCACTTAAACGGACAAGGTTGTAAGTGTAGAAAAGAGCAGGAATCCAGGAACATCTTAAAGACTGACAAAATTTGTGGCAGGGGAGGAGCTTTCGTGAGGGGAGCGATTTCAGGTTCCGGACGGGAGTAGCAGGCAGGTGACAAAAGCAGGTGAACGGACGTCTGTCACCTGGAGATCAGTTGTAATCCCAGGAGATCTCCAGTCATGGTGACAACCCTCTTTGCCACCTGTTGGGCTGTATCCTATGCTCTGCTAATGGCTGTGCTTTTGAAGGGCCTTGTGACAAAGATATGCCATTAGTGCTCCCAATTTTGGGCTGGAATATTCCTGGAGAGGAGGAGGAGGAGGAGGAGGAGGAGAAGGAGGAGGAGGAGAAGGAGGAGGAGAAGGAGGAGAGGAAGGAGAGGAAGGAGAGGAAGGAGAAGGAGAAGAGGAAGAAGAAGAGGAAGAAGAAGAGGAGGAGATCGGATTTATACCCCGCCCTTCACTCGGCGTCTCAGAACGGCTTACCATCTCCTTTCCCCTCCCCATAACAGACACCCTGTGAGGCAGGCGGGGCTGAGAGAGCTCTTTCAAGAGCTGCTCTTTCAAGAACAGCTCTGACAGAACTATGGCTTGCCCAAGGTCCTCCAGTGGCTGCATGTGGAGGAGTGGGGACTCAAACCTGGTTCTCCCAGATCGGAGTCCACGCACTTAACCACTACCCCAAACTGGAGCCTAAGGAGGGAAGGATTTGGGACAGGGAGGGACCTCAGTGGAGTATATTGTCATACAGCCCACCCTCCAAAGCAACCGTTGTCTCCAGGGGGACTGGGCTCTGCGGTCTGGAGACCAGTTGTAATTCTGGGAGATCTCCAAACCCCTTTTGGAGGTTCGCAACCCGACCGTTTGAAAGCCGAAGAGCCAGCGCTGTCCGAAGACATTTCCGTGGTCATGTGGCCGGCATGACTAAACACCAAGGCGCACGGAAACGGAGATGAGCACCGCAACCCTAGAGTCGGATTCGACTGGCTTTCGAGCAAGGGAACCCGACCGTTAGTGGAGCCGTCGTACGTTACCCAGAGCTCCCTCTGCAAATATGCCTGGAACGGGGCCCGTTTTGAGAGAACCGCCTCAAGCTCCCCCCCCCCAAAAAAGTCCGGCCCCCGAGACCCACCTGCAACATATTGAGCGGGATTAGACACTTATTGTGTATGACACTTTAAATACCATTACATCGGCGTTTATACAAGAGAGCCCGAGTTTTGGAAAAGTGGAATCTTAGCAGAAAACAGCTGGGCCCTTTGTTTACATGACGGACAGGAAAGAATCTCGTGTTTGGCTCCGAGAGATTCTACAGGAGGCGCATGTGTGCAGAGAGAGAAAGAGAGGTCAGGCCAGCAAGTGGGAGAAGGAAGCCACAAGGGCAGAAACTGCATTTGCGTGGCTGATTTGCCACTGATGTTGGGACCTCGGTTAGGGCTTAATCTGGAGCGCGTGCACACACACACACACCCCTCTGGCTTTGCCAAACAGGTCAGCTCCTGCAGATCTCAGAGCCTGCCTCCCCGGCCATAGGAGGGGCTGCTCCCCAGCCTGTGGGTCTCTGCGCCGCTGCTCTCATTCCCCCTATGGTTTCTAGCATGAAAGACTTTGGTTGGTCATAAGAGTTCAAAAACCTAGCAGTTCGAAAGCAAGACATTGCAAGTAGATAAATAGGTACCACTTCGGTGGGAAGGGAACAGCATTCCATGTGCCTTGGTGTTTAGCCATGCTGGCCACATGACCACGGAAACGTCTTCGGACAGCGCTGGCTCTTCGGCTTGGAAACGGAGATGAGCACCGCAACCCTAGAGTCGGATTCGACTGGCATTCGAGCAAGGGAGACCTTTACCTTTACTTTAAGAGTCACCCGGGCAATAAACATGGTATGGCACACATTGAGAACAAGAAAGAGAGAAGAGAAGAGAAGAGAAGAGAAGAGAAGAGGGGAGGGGAGGGGAGAGAGAAAGAGAGAGAAAGAGAGAAAGAGAGAAAGAGAGAAAGAGAGAAAGAGAGAAAGAGAGAAAGAAAGAAAGAAAGAAAGAAAGAAAGAAAGAAAGAAAGAAAGAAAGAAAGAAAGGGGGGAGGAAGGGGAAGGGGGAAGGAAGGAGGGGAGGGGGGAGGGAGGGAAAGAAAGAGAGACAGAGAAAGAGAGAAAGAATGAGAGATGACAGTGGGAGGAAGAAGGAAGGGAAAGAAAGAGAGAGAGAGAGAGAAGGAAGGCAGGAAGGCAGAGAGAGAGAGAAAGAAAGAAAAGGGAGGGGAAGAGAGTGAGGAGGAGAACATGATGTGTTTTGCATTTGACATTCTGATTTATGGCTGCGTGCTCCAGTTACCCAGCTGCGGATCATGTTTTCTGACCAAGATGTTCTTGATTTGAATATTGCTTTCCTTCACCCTTGTCTTAGTGAAAATAAAAACCACCAGGTGAATTTAAAAGGAAAAAGAAAAGAACCCCTGTTCATCCGCTGAAAGCACAACAGATTATACTGTTGGTGGTTTCTCATGGCTGAGCTGTATTGCGGGGGACTATTTGTTCCTTTGGCTCGTAATCCAGGGGCACGCAGAACAGGGCTTGGCCAAGAACAGCTCAGATTGACCCCAAGAGACACGGCAAAAGTCAGGAGCACTATGGGGCCAGGAAGCCTCTTGCATCTCCTGGCCAGGAAGCATTTCTTGACTTATTGCATCACACAGCTAGGAAGCATCTCTGGGCTTTTCGTATCTCTGCATATCTTGCATGATCTGGCCTGGAAGTGTTGTTGGGCTTCTTATATCTCTGCGCTTCTTGAATCACCTGGCCAGGAAGCATCTCTGCGCTTCTTGAATCATCTGGCTAGGAAGCATCTCTGGGCTACCTGAATAATTTGGCTAGGAAGCATCTCTGTGCTTCTTGAATCACCTGGCCAGGAAGCATCTCTGCGCTTCTTGAATCATCTGGCTAGGAAGCATCTCTGGGCTACCTGAATAATTTGGCTAGGAAGCATCTCTGTGCTTCTTGAATCACCTGGCCAGGAAGCATCTCTGGCCTTCTTACATCTCTGTGCTTCTTACATCATCTGGCCAGGAAGCATCTCTGTGCTTCTTGAATCACCTGGCCAGGAAGCATCTCTGCGCTTCTTGAAGCACCTGCCCAGGAAGCATCTCTGGGCTTCTTGGATCACCTGGCCAGGAAGCATCTCTGGGCTTCTTGGATCATCTGGCCAGGAACCATCTCTGGGCTTCTTGAAGCACCTGGCCAGGAAGCATCTCTGCGCTTCTTGGATCATCTGGCCAGGAACCATCTCTGGGCTTCTTGAATCACCTGGCCAGGAAGCATCTCTGGAGTTCTTGAATCACCTGGCCAGGAAGCATCTCTGCACTTCTTGCATCTCTGCGCTTCTTGAATCATCTGGCCAGGAAGCATCTCTGTGCTTCTTGAATCACCTGCTCAGGAAGCATCTCTGGGCTTCTTGCTTCTCTGCACTTCTTGAATCACCTGGCCAGGAAGTGTTGTTGGCCCTGAGCTCAGAAAGAGAGAGAGACAGAGAGATGCAGCAGCCCCTTGTGGCTATCTGGTAATGGCCAGTGGCCCTGTAAGGTACAGTGGCAGGGGATGATTTGGGATCTCGTAGGCTGGAAGTTGTACTTACTAATTGTTCCCCCAGAACATGTCGCAGACTCAGATCTGGTATCAATGGCAGGTATCTCTGGGCAGTTCCCGAGTCCCCAGAACCATAGGAGGGCCTGAAATTTGGCAGAGTTAGAAAAGGAAGGCCGCCCGGAAGCAACTGTAGTGTATAAACAATTCAGCGCGCAAAATCGCTAGAAAGGCCAGGAGACTGCTACATACGCCACACCTGTGAATCCTGGGATCTTGCAGAAAGCAGGCTGAACAACAGAATAATTTTTGCCCCAGTATTGGACATACATCAAGTCCTCCAGATTCGGCCTGCTAGTCTAAAAAGATCGGTTTGGGCAAGTTTGAGACGAACCCTGGAAGGGAATGGAGGGTGTGCTGATGGTGCGTTTCTCCGCTAGGAAGAGCGCACGCACCATGGCGTGGCAGATGTTTCCAATTAACCAGCACAAATCTGTAAGGACATCAGAGCCCTTTGACCTCCATTAGAAACTGTTGGGGTTTTCTTACCTCTTGGTGTAGGCTCTGGGGAATGGCAAAGGTTACACGTCTCAGAACTCGGAGCTAAGCAGGATCGGCTGTGGTTAGTCCTCGAATAGACCACAGAGGAAGTCCAGGGTTGTTCTGCAGAGGCAAGTGATGGCAAACCACTTCCGTTCATCTCTTGCTTGAGGAAAGAGCCTGGGGCTGATTTCGCACTAGAGCTGCCTCACAGTTACGCCGCCGTTTGCCCCGACACTATTGGTCAATGTCACACCCGAAGCTGCGGGGCTGCATTTTGCCCGATTTCCTCCGCAGTTTCGTGATCCTCAAAAAAACAGGACCACGAAACTGCGAGGGAAATTGGGCGAAGCCGCGGGTCAAAATGCAGCCCCGCAGCTTCGGGTGTGAAATCGACCAATAGTGTCGGGGCAAACGGCGGCGCAACTGCGAGGCAGCTCTAGTGTGAAATCAGCCTGGGACTTTTCAGTTCAGGAAAGAGACAATTAAGCCATTTATAAAATCATGCACGAGGTGTTGACAAAGAGAATTTTTTTCCTCCCTCTCCTACAATGCTAGAGCTCAAGGGCAATTCGAACCCGGGACTTCCGTGGAGGTCTTCCATCCAAGTTAAGTCTCAGCTGACTTACGAAGACCCCTCATGGGGTTCTAAAGGCTCAAGACATTCAGAGGTGGTTTTCCATTTCCTGCCTCTGTATGGCAATCCCAGATTTCCTTGATGGTCTGCGAGAGCTGGACCATAAGGAAGGCCGAGCGCCGAAGAATAGATTCTTTTGAACTGTGGTGCTGGAGAAGACTCTTGAGAGTCCCTTGGACTGCAAGGAGATCAAACCAGTCCATCCTAAAAGAAATCAACCCTGACTGTTCCCTGGAAGGCCAGATAATGAAACTGAAGCTCAAAGACTTTGGCCACCCAATGAGAAGGGAGCACTCCCTGGAGGAGAAGACCCTGATGCTGGGAAAGACTGAAGGTCAAAGAAGACGGGAACGGCAAAGGATGAGATGGTTAGACAGTGTCATAGATGCAACGAACATGACATTGAGCCAACTTCAGAGGACGGCGGAAGACAGGAGGGCGTGGCGGGATCTGGTCCATGGGGTCGCGGAGAGTTGGACTCGACTGTGCGACTGAACAACAACAACTTGCATCCAAGTCATGACCAGGGCTGAACCAGCTTAGCTTGTAAGCTCTGATGAGATCAGAGCTATTCGTGTCAGAGCTAGTCTACAGTAGTAGTAGTCCTATAGCACCTTCACGACTGACAAAATTTTCCAGGGGATGATGATGATGAAGAAGAAGAGGAAGAAGAAGAAGAAGAAGAATGGATTTATACCCTCCCTTTACTCGAGGTCTCAGAGCGGCTTACAATCTCCTTCCCCTCCCCTTCCCCACCACAGACACCCCGTGAGGTAGGTGGGGTTGAGAGAGCTCTCTCGAGGACTGCCCTTGAGAGAACAGCTCTGAGAGAACTTGTGACTGACCCAAGGTCACACCAGCAGCTGCATGTGGAGGCATGGGGTATCAAACCCGGTTCTCCCAGATTAGAGTCTTAACCACGACACCAAACTGGCCTTCCTGAGTCAACATGCAATTGGTTAGGCCTCTGATGAATAGGGCTGCCAACCTCCAGGGGAGGTCTGGAGATCTCTCAGAATTTACGACTCATCTCCAGACGACCGAGATCAGTGCCCCTGGAGGAGATGACTGCTTTGGAGGATGTGCTCTGTGGCAGAGTACCCTGCTGAGGTCCCTCCCCTTCCCAAGCCCCTCCCTCCCCAGGCTCCACCCCCAAATCTCCAGGTATTTCCCAAATGGGAGCTGGCAACCCTACAAGACTTCTGACTCACACAAGTTCATACCCGGGAACATTTTGTTGGTCTTGAAGGGGCTACCGGACTCAAATTTCCGTCACTCCTGAAGAACGGCGTTCAGAATGCCTTGGAACAAGAAGGATGCTGAGTGGCCCATCTGCTGTCAGGACAGGTTGAAGCTATTCTGTTGATCCACGCCAAGTCCAGCCATCACCAGCAGGGCCCACAACATTGCCAGGCCAGCGCGGGATGCCACCGGTGGCTGACAAGAAGCCCAGTCCCTGCGGGCATCAGTCGGCTCTACAATGTGCCGCCCCAGGCAGCTGCTTGGGTGGCTTTGCTGGCGAGCCAGCCCTACCTGAGATCCCATCCTTGTTTTAATTGAGCGCAGTAGGTTGCCTGGAAGGTTTCCCGGAAAGAGTAGCAGGTTCCCTTGGCCCCACTGCTGGGATGGAGCGGGGGGGGGGGGGGGGGGGGGGGGAGAGAGAGAGAGAGAGAGAACGAACAGCTCAGAGAAGCTCGGTTGGAAGACATGAGCCAAGGGCTGGTTTCCGTTTCCATTTGCAAAGGGGACAGGCGGCCAGCTCCCATAAACTGAGAGTATTATAAGGATTTTTGCTCAGCCGGATGGAAATCTATTTTGCATAGGTGGATGGGACTCATGTGAACACACACATCTGTCTGTCTGTCATAGCATTGCCAGCCTCCAAGTGGTAGAAGCCAAAAATGAGAGATCACGGGAGGAAGGGGAATTCCAAAAACAATGTCTGTGACAAAAATAATGAAGAGCCAATAAAGATAAGTTGCAAAATTGTTTACTGCAGTGAATCCTGTAGAAAATTTTATCACTCACACGCTAACGAATACTGTGCAATGCACAACTCGTTTCACAATATCTGCTTTATCTGAGCACATAGCGATCCCAATTCTTATCGATCACTACTTATCAACTCCTGAAGGAAACATTCAGTATTGGCTCTCTAATAACAGAACTCAATTGTGAAGACCTAATACAGTAAACGGAGCTGCGGTGGCTCAAGTGGTTAAGACGCTGAACTGCAGGCTGTGGAAGGTCAGTAGTTCAGCAGTTCGAGAGACCCGCGTGACGGAGTGAGCTCCCGTCTCTAGTTCCAGCTCTTGCCAACCTAGCAGTTCGAAAGCAAGAAATTGCAAGTAGATAAATAGGTACCACTTCAGTGGGAAGGGAACAGCGTTCCGTGTGCCTTGGTGTTTAGTGTTTAGTCACGCCGGCCACATGACCATGGAAACGTCTTCGGACAGCGCTGGCTCTTCGGCTTTGAAACGGAGATGAGCACCGCAACCCTAGAGTCGGACTCGACTGGCTTTCGAGTGAGGGAGCCTTTACCTTTAATACAGTAAACAATTTTGCAACTTATCTTTATTGACTCTGGAGGGTGTGGCTCTGCACCAGCTGTCGGCTGTGGATCCTGACAAGCAGCTCAATTTCCTGCTGGGCAGCTTCTTTTAACTCAAGGCTGGCTACACAGGGCTCCTCTTCTCCTGAGGAGTCCTCACTGTCACTGAGCCCTAGGGTTCCCAAGTACCTACCTACGATCCGGCGGGGGACACATGCTTCCCCGCCGGAAGATTCTTGCTTGGAACACAGGCGCTGCACTATTCCGTCGCCCAGACGTGACGTAGGCACGTAGCCGGGCGACGCTCTGGTAATGGGACTGGAAACTCGATGGTACCACTGTGTTTCCAACCCCATTGCTAGAGCGTCGCCCGGCTATGTGCCTACATCACGTCTGGGCGACGGAATAGGGCAGCGCCTGTGTTTTCCCCGCGGGAATGGTCCCACGAAGAACCATACATCCCCTGCCGAATTAAGGTAGGTACTTGGGAGCCCTGCTGAGCCCTGGCTGACTTGTCACACCACCCTATGTACAAGGCCTTCCACGTGCAACCTATCCGGAAGCACTGCAGGATTCCCAGAAGTATGTGGCCAGACTTTTTCGGGAATGAGATGCTGGAGCAGAATTGTAACTTTGGTTGGGTCCATCAGGATTCTTCTTATGTTCGGAAGCGTATCTTCAGTTGGTCCCTGTTCCCCTATTTTCATTTTTCAGTTGGAGAAATGACAACTGGCTTTCATCGCTTACTTTGAAACCAAGGGAACCCTTTTGCTGGTCGTTATATTTGACAGCATCATGGCGCACAGTAGAGCTCCCTGCAGGGTAAGCACATACTTCAGAAGAAAACTTTGGCAGGGCCATCCGACGAGATTGTTTCCCTTTCGGCTTCGAACCCCACCAGGCAGCAACTCATTTAAAAGGATGAACAGTATGGGTTTTGCCGTCACCCCCCCTCCCCGTCCCAACCTCAAAAACCACCTGTTGACCTCAAGGCCAAACTGGGTTCATCTGTAAAAAGGTAAAGGTAAAGGTCTCCCTTGCTCGAAAGCCAGTCGTGTCCAATTCTAGGGTTGCGGTGCTCATCTCCGTTTCCAAGCCGAAGAGCCAGCGCTGTCCAGAGACGTTTCCGTGGTCATGTGGCCAGCATGACTAAACACCGAGGCGCACGGAACGCTGTTCCCTTCCCACTGAAGCGGCACCTATTTATCTACTTGCAATTTCTTGCTTTCGAACTGCTAGGTTGGCAGGAGCTGGAACTAGAGACGGAGGCTCACTCCGTCACGCGACACACTCGGGTCACGAACTACTGAACTACCGACCTTCCACAGCCTGCAGTTCAGCATCTTAAACACTTGAGCCACCGCAGCTTCTAAGGTAGGTTCTTAAAGTAGGTTCAGGCATTAAAGCAGAATCTTGGATTTATACCCCGCCCCCCACTACCCGAAGGAGTCTCAGAGTGACTTACAATCTCCTTTCCCTTCCCCTCCCCGCAACAGACACCCTGTGAGGTAGGTGGCACTCAGAGAGCTCTTTCAAGGACTGTTCTTAAGAAAACAGCTCTAAGAGAACTCTGTGACTGCCCCAAGGTCACCCAGCAGGCTTCATGTGGAGGAGGAGTGAGGAATCAAACCTGGTTCTCCAGATTAGAGTCCGCCGCTCTTAACCACCGCACCACACATAAGGCGGCTTCTCTGTGTTCATGGGCTTCAGGAAAGGGAGGGACCTCTGTGCGGTCTAACGCCATAGAGCCCACCCTCCAAAGCAGCCATTTTCTCCAGGGGAAGCGATCTCTGTACCTCCGAGATCAGTTGCAATTCTGGGAGAAATCCAGCCCCCACCTGGAGGTTGGCAACCCCAGCGGTGCCTTGGCCATGAAAGAATGAAACCGTTGGTGTGTGCGGGCACTGGGAGAGCGTGCAGTGGAAAAGCTGTGCGCAAGGGAGGTGCGCACACCCAAAGACACAACTGCCACTCACTCCTGAAGAGGGTGCGGAGGGGGCACTGTCAGTTTGGTGTCGTGGTTTGGTGTCGTGGTTTGGTGTCGTGTAGCCAGTTTGGTGTCGTGGCTGAGTGTGCGGACTCTAATCTGGGAGAGCCGGGTTTGATTCCCCACTCCTCCACTTGCACCTGGCTGGATGACCTTGGGCAAGCCGTAGCTCTGACAAGAGCTGTCCTTGAAAAAGAGCCGTTTCTGTCAGAGCTCTCTCAGCCCCACCCACCTCACAGGGTGTCTGTGGTGGGTAGGGGAATGGAGAGGAGTTTGTAAACTGCTCTGAGACTCCTTCGGGTAGTGAAGGGCCGGGTATAAATCCAATCTCTTCTTCTTGAAAAAGAGCCGTTTCTGTCAAGCATTCTCTCAGCCCCACCCACCTCACAGTTACCTTCCCGCTGAAGTGGTACCTGGAATTTTGATAGCGGAGGCTGGGGGGGGGGTGGCTTTTGAGGAAAAGACGGAGCTCAACAGGGAACCAATGCTGCAGAGCCCACCCTCTGAAGCTTCCATTTTCTCCAGGGGAACTGATCTCTGTTGTCTAGAGCCCAGTCATAATTCCAGGAGATCTCCAGCCCAACCTGGAGGGCCAATAATGGGGCCGCCGAACAGAACAAAACCGGCAGAAGACAACAACAGAGGGAGATGTTCACACCTAAAATGTCTTGTATATTAACACTCCCCCCAGTCCTGCGTATTACCTTCAGGGTGTACAGCGATCTCGAAAAGACGTGGCCTTTGCCCCCACGAAGGAACTGATCAGCGGGATCTCTTGAACACCACAAACCAGATTTTCTAAATGGGGTTTCTTTTCTTTTCACCCTCTTACTGATATTGTTCTGGCACCTTGTTTGTTTCCCATATTGGGCTGACCTCCTGTAAAAATAAACCTTTTCCTTGTTTACTCTGCCTGGTCCTCGTGCTTATTTCGGCCAAACAAGAGAGATCTGAAGGTCTTGGGGGGGGGGTACTCTGGGCCTTCTCAAGGGATTCTAAAACCAGAGTGGTGGCAGCGTCAGGTGACACCCCACCTGAGCCGTGACAGGGTCCATGATATGGTCGTCAACTCCAGGTTGGGAAATTCCTGGAGATTTGGGGAGTGCGGTCCAGGGAGATCAGGGTTTGAGGAAGGGAGGGACCTCAGCAGGGTATAATGCCCTAGAGCCCACCTCCCAAAGGAGCCGTTTCCTCCAGGGGAGGGGTTGCGGCTCAATAGAAGAGCCTCTACTTGGCATGCAGAGGGTCCCAGGTTCAATCCCTGTTGGAATGACCAGCCAGTGTCGTGAAAGACCTCAGCCTGAGACCCCGGAGAGCTGCTGCCAGTCTGAGCGGACAATACTGACCTTGTGAGACCAATGATGCAGTATAAAGCAACTGTATGTGTGTCTGGAGAGCTGCTGTAATTCCGGGAGATCTCCAGTCCCCACCGGGGAGTCGACAGCCCTAAACTGGCCATGGGTGTTGTGAACAGGATGGAGACAGCACAGGAAGCAAAGCGAGCTGTCTAGGATTCGAGGATAGGAAGCAAAATGATTGTGGATTGGGAGGATGGGGCTGTGGTTCAGTGGAAGAGCCTCTTCATTGCATGCAGAAGGTTCCAGGTTCAATTCCTGGCATCTCCAGTGGAAAGGACCAGAGAAAGACCTCAGCCTGAGACCCTGGAGAGCTGCTGCCAGTCTGAGCGGACAATACTGACTGTGATGGACCGATGGTCGGATTCAGCAGAAGGCAGCTTCATGTTCTCACGTGAGCTGGGAACATAAATATTGGGGGGGGGGGTTGCTTTAAAATTAAATTAAATCTAATGAATTCCACCAGCTCCAATATAGAATTATCAAAGGAAAAGTGCATGAACTCTACTCTCTGATGAAGATACAAAACGCCTGAGACTACCTGGGCTCTGCGTTGGTAGCAGTTCAATGTAAAGAGTTTAAGGATTTCCACACCTGTGTGGACATATTGTGGAATTCTAAACCTTGCCAAGCTCATTTCGGCACCTGGTGGATGTTTCACGGCTTTTGGAAATACTGGACCAGAACAAGGTTTATATCAGTATCCCCCCCCCCCGCTTCTCTGCTTTTTCTTTTCTTTTTAAAATTTTATTTATCCTTTTCACAATAAGTTGTTATTTACAAATTTACATTCTTCCCGTATCATGAGTCATATTCACAGTTCTCAGTTAAATATATTCATTCTTTTATACATTTAAGACTAAATTCCCCACGTTTCATAAATCCATTTATCCATCTTTTCTTAAACACACTTCCATCTTTTCCTTGAAGGCTTGTAGTTAGCTTATCCATTTCTGCCACTTCCATCAACTTAGCTATTATTTCCTCCCTTCTTGGGAATCTCTCTGTTTTCCAATATTTGGCCATTAATATTCTGGCCCTGGTCACTATATATGTTATTAGGTATTTATCGTTTTGTTTATAATCCTCTGGTATCATGTTTAAAAGGGCTATTTCTGGAGTTAACACCATTTTTTACTTCGTGATATCCGTAATAAGATTTTGTATCATTTCCCAATATTTTTCTACTCTCTCGCATCTCTACCACATGTGGAAAAGTGCATGAACTCTACTCTCTGATGAAGATACGAAATGCCTGAGACTACCTGGGATCTGCGTTGGTAGCAGTTCAATTTAAAGAGTTTAAGGATTTCCACACCCGTGTGGACATATTGTGGAGTTCTAAACCTTGCCAAGCTCATTTCGGCACTTGGTGGATGTTTCACGGCTTTTGGAAATACTGGGCCAGAACAAGGTTTAAATCAGTATTGATGCCATTGTTGAAAAGGGACCTTTTTCGCCCCAGTCTAGTTACTCATGAGCTTTCTATCTTGTGATTGGTTTATGTTATTGTATTTTTTTCACTGTGTATGTATGAAACAATAGAACATTGGATATTGGAATACTTCTGAACATTTCATAATACAAAAACAGGGGGGGAAAGCACTTCGGCTGTGGTCACACGGTCATTTTGATCGGGTTTCACCGCTGTTCCCTCTCGCAATTAAAATTGCTGGTCAGACGCCCAAATCCATCTCCCGCACCAAAGTGGGCTCACTCGTGGTTCCCTAGCAAGTTTTCCTACTCCTGGAGAATCAAGTACTTTCCGGATATTTGCGCTTTGAATCTGCGATTTCGCTGATCTGGACAGCCATCTCTCACAATGCTAGTGATTAGGCCATCTGAATGTCCTTGTCGCGATGGTTCTCCCCCACCCCCCAGCTTCTGTTGTCGTGCTCATGAGCAATCCTGCACTGAATAAATTCAATGTATAAACGTTCAAGCACACATATAGACTCCAGCGCTCGATTGTAGGTGGCCGGTTAATTTTGTTCGCTGTGGGGGGGGGGGGATCTGCAAAAACAAGGGAGTACGGCCAGTGGGAGCGGTGATTCGGCCATGCACAAAGCCAGGGTTTTTTTTAAAAAAAACTATCTGGACGGTGCCCAGAGCCTTGTTCTGCAATGCAAGCATTTCGGGGAGAGATGTATGGTCATCCCAACCCGAAAAAAATATTCCCAATCAAATCTGTAGCGGGAACAAATCGGGATAAGCTTGCCATGTGACCACGGCCTTTGACTTGCTATCTGAGTATGTTATTGTTTTAAAAAGCATACAGCTGCGGTGGCTCAAGTGGTTAAGCCGCTGAACTGCAGGCTGTGGAAGGTCGGTCGTTCAGCAGTTCGAGACCCGAGTTGCCGCGTGACGGAGTGAGCTCCCGTCTCTGGCCCCAGGTCCTGCCAACCTAGCAGTTCGAAAGCAAGAAATCGCAAGCAGATAAATAGGTACCACTTCAGTGGGAAGGTCACAGTGTTCCGTACACCTTGGTGTTTAGTCATGCCGGCCACATGACCACGGAAACGTCTTCAGACGGCACTGGCTCTTCGGCTTTGAAACGGAGGTGAGCACCGCAACCCTAGAGTCAGACTCAACTCGCTTTCAAGCAAGGAAACCTTTACCTTTACCTTTTTATTGAACTCTCATGTCTATATTCCTTTTCTATTAATTTGCCCCCTGAATCTTGGCACAGGGGGCTTCTCTTTGAAGAACAGAATTTGAGAGAGAGAGAGAGAGAGAGAGAGAGATGCTTTTGAACTGGAGTTGGGATAACTTAGCGCCTGTTTTCTCCAACGCAAAAAGGGAGGGGAGAGTCTATTTGTAAATAGGCTAAGTCAATCCAATGAGTGGAATTGCGTTTCTATTTTCAACGCAGAGCGGTATAGCCACTCTGGATGGAAACCCGAGACGCCCTGTCTACGAGGCCGTTGAGCCAATGGTTTGATGCATGTGGTTTGCGAAGATGGTTGACTCCCGTCCAAAAAACACAGCTGGGATAATTTAGTCCCAAATAGCTTCGCCTCGGCTCCTTACGGCACAGCCGGTCGGTATACCTGCCGCCGCCGGAGTGGTAAGCGAACCCCCTCGGAAAAGCTTCTCTGTCGAAAGCTCATTTGTCTCTGCTAATAAGCATCACAAGTGATACGAGATCAGAATCCAGAGAAGATGTAGAGGGCCCCACTGGAGCAGATCCCCGAAAAAGTTCCCTCCCTTGCTCACGTCTCCCATCTTCTTTCGCTGCCTCCCAAAGTCAGCCAGCTAATGCCTCCCCCCCCCCAAACAGGAAACAATAAAACATTGCACTTAGGGGACAACGTTGTGCTCTTGGCAATGTTTCCACTGTGCCTTTCACCATCAGTGGCCTATTAAAGATCCCACCCCCCCCCACCTCCCCAGAAGTGCATAGAGTTACCCAGAGCCCAGGGTTACCCAGAGCTCAGCATTTGGCTCTTGAGTTTCAGCATTTTATTCTCCTTCGCAGAAGACGGAGTGAAAGATTGTAAGAACATCAGAAGAACCTTGCTGGGTCATACCAGGTGTCCCTCTAGTCCAGCCTCCTGTCTCACTCAGTGGCCAACCAGTTCCTCTATAGGGTCAACAACAGGGCAGAGAGGCTGAGGCCTTCATGAGAACATCAGAAGAGCCCTGCTGGATCAGACCAGGGGTCCATCTAGTCCAGATCCTGTCTCACACAGTGGCCAACCAGTTCCTCTGGAGGGCCAACAACAGGGCACAGAGGCCGAGGGCTTCATTAGAACATCAGAAGAGCCCTGCTGGATCAGACCAGTGGTCCATCTAGTCCAGCACCTCGTCTCACACAGTGGCCAACCAGTTCCTCCGGAGGGCCAACAACAGGGCGGAGAGGCCGAGGCCTTTATTAGAACATCAGAAGAGCCCTGCTGGATCAGACCAGTGGTCCATCCAGTCCAGCACCCCGTCTCACACAGTGGCCAACCAGCTCCTCCGGAGGGCCAACAACAGGGCGGAGAGGCCAAGTCCTTCTCATAATCTTGGCTCTGGGATTCAGAGGTTGACTGCCTCTGAATGTGGAGGTTCCCCTCAGCCACCATGGCTAGTAGCCATTGACAGACTTATCCTCCATGAATCTGTCACATCTCCTTTTCAAGCTGTTAATTCCTGTGGCCATCGCGACATCCTCTGACAGCGAATTCCACATTTTCATCACTCTCTGTGTAGAGTGGTACTTCCCTTTGCTCATCCTGAACCGACTGCCCATCAGTTTCACTGGATGCCCTGGAATTTTAGTCTTTTGGGAGAGGGAGACAAGGTTCTCTTTGCCAGCTCTCTCCATTTCTGGGCCCTGGCTTCGGCCACACCTTGGTGTACGTTGAGGCTGGATCCCCTGGCTGGATTGACAAAGCCAAATGTGATTCTGGGCTGTATCAACAGACGTATAGTGTCCAGATCACGTGCAGTGATGGTACTACTTTGCTCTGGTTAGACCTCACCTAGAGTATTGTGTTCAGTTTTGGTCACCACAATTTAAGAAGGATATTATTTTCTGCCGGAACGCACAGGAGCAGAACTCCGGCAGTAAAGAGCCCAGGGGGCAGGCATGTGCAACAAACCCCGCCCCCTCTCCCAGCAGCCCTCAGTTGGGCCACAAGGAGCAAGAAGCAGCCAGGTAAGTTGCAGTGCCCCCCCCCCGGCCTGCCTTCAGGTACAAGCTCTCTGTCCTCTGTGAGGGCAGGTCTGGACGTCTCCGCCCCCCCCATAGCTAGCAATCCAAAACAGTCCAGTGGAGCCTGACTGGTGGGTGTTGCCTTCTGACACACTTCCGGTGGCATCAGGGGGTGTGGCATATGCAAATGAGTTATGCTAATGAGCTCCTGCATCTCTTTTTCTACAAAATGACCCCTGGTATAGACAAGCTGGAATGGGTTCAGAGGAGGCCAATGAAGATGGTGAGGGGTCTGGAGACCAAGTCCTATGAGGGAAGGTTGAAGGAGCTGGGAATGTTTAGCCTGGAGAGGAGACGACTGAGAGGGGATATGATCACCATCTTCAAGTCCTTGAAGGGCTGTCCTGTAGAGGATGGTGCGGAGTTGTTTTCTGTTGCCCCAGAAGGTCGGACCAGAACCAACGGGTTGAAATTAAATCCGAAGAGTTTTTGGCTAAACATTAGGAAGAACTTCCTGACAGTTCGAGCGGTTCCTCAGTGCAACAGGCTTCCTCGGGAGGTGGCGGGCTCTCCTCCTTTGGAGGTTTTCAAGCAGAGGCTATAGACGGCCATCTGACAGCAATGCTGATTCTGTGAACTGAGGCAGATCACGAGAAAGGAGGACAGGAAGGGTTGCCTCAGTGCTTAGTCCTCGTGGCTCTTTCCTACACGCCCAGGGAAATGCCGATCGCCACTTTGGGGTCAGGAAGCCATTTTTCTCCAGGCCAGTTTGGCCGGGGATCCTTGAGGTTTTTTGTAATCTTCTGGGTGTGGAGCAGGGGTCACGAATTTCCTCTCTTGTGCAGGGGGTTGGACTAGATGACCCTGGAGGGCCCTTCCAGCTCTATGACTCTATGACAACATTTGGTAACCCAGCATTCCCTAGAATCAGAGGAACAAATCAAGCCTTATCAATGCCACCAAGGTCTTCTCCCATTCCTTAGGCCCAATTTCATTACAGGCTGACGCTCCCCAACTCTCTCAGCTTGTTGGGAAACCCATCAGAGAGATGACATCATCATAAATGGAGGCCGCGTGGAACTGCCATTCAGTCCTACCTCGGCCGGCGTGGTTTCGCTTAAGCACCAGCAAACAGCCCGCTCGCCTCTGATTTTATTGGGTCTCTTTTCTTTCTTTCTTTTTCCTTGGATGACGCTTTTAAAGGCCCGCCTGCTTTCAAAGTCTTTCTTTTTTAAAAAAACACCTCGTTTCATGTTTGTTTGCCGAGTCTAAATGTAACTCAAGGTGAGAGGGAACATTGAACGCGGAACAGACGGTTCTTTTAGCGCCGGGCACATTAAAGGAGGACCTCTCAAACGCCGTTCCCGACGGGTGATGTGGAGTTCCGTTCCAAGGGCTGACGCAAGTTTAAGGCCTCGGCAATGTGCCAAGGGGACCTTTTAAGAGAATTGGACTTTTGGAAAACGGCAGGTTCATATAGAGAGACGTGCCCCATGGAAGTTCTGGGTTCTAGACATCCACGCCCTGTTTCTGGACTTGCTTGGAGCTCACCTGGACGGCGGAGGACCTGAACGTGGAGGATGGGGCCAGAGAAGGCCAGAACTCCCCAGCCCATACAGACACACGAAGCTGTTTAAGAGCAATGGACTCTGATCTGGAGAATGGGTTTGATTCCCCATTCCACCACATGCCGCCGGCTGGGTGGCCTTGGGTCAGTCACAGTTCTCTCAGCGCTGTTCTCTCAAGAGCAGTTCTCTTGGGGCTCTCTTCTGTTGTGGGGAGAGGAAGGGAAGGAGATTGTAAGCTGCTCTGAGACTCCGAGTGAAGGGTGGGGTATAAAGCCAACTCTTCTTCTTCCTTCTTTTTTTTCCTTCTTCTTCTTCTTTCTCCTTCTTCCCTCTTCTTCTTCCTTCTTCTTCCTTCTTCCTTCTTCTTCCTTTTTCTTCCTTTTTCTTGTTCTTCCTCTTCTACAGGATCAGACCCTTGGTCCATCAAGGTCAGCATTGTCTACTCTGACTGGCAGTGGCTTTCCAGGGTTTCATGTGGAGGTCTTTCACATCCAGGGGTCATTTCCTGCTGGAGCGCACAGGAGTGGAGCTCCAGCAGTAAAGAGCCCAGGGGGCGGGCACATGCAACAAGCCCCATCCCCGCTCCCAGCAGCCCCGGGCCACAAGGAGCAAGAAGCAGCCAGGTAAGTTGCAGAGCCCCCCCGGGCCCACCTTCAGGTACAAGCTCTCCCTCCTCTGTGAGGACAGATCTGCACGTTTCCCCCCCCCCCCAATAGCTAGCAATCCAAAACAGTCCAGTGGAGCCTGAGCGGAAGGTGTTGCCGTCTGACACACTTCCTGTGATGTCAGGGGGTGTGGCCTATGCAAATGAGTTATGCTAATGAGTCGTTTGCTAATGAGCTCCTGCACCTCTTTTTCTACTAAATGACCCCTGTTCACATCACCTATTGTGTATGCATTAAGTCCCTAATACATTAATAACTTAATAATAAAGTCGCTTCAGACTTACGATGACCATATGAATTAATGTTCTCCGAAACGTCCTGATTCCAACAGCCTTGCTCAGGTCTTGCGAACGGAGGGCTGCAGCTTCCTTGACGGAGTCAATCCATTTCCTCACGGAGTAGAAAAGAACAAGAGTTCAGTAGCACCTTAAAGGCTAACAACACTTGTGGTAGGGTATGAGCTTTTGTGAGTCACTGCTCAGTTCTTTCAATACGGCTAGAATGTAGATATTTTTCAGATGACAAATGACATTAGCAGGCAAACGACTATAGCAGGTGTGATTGGATTAGGTGTGATACGTGGGGAGGAAGTGGGCATGGAGAAATCAGCATTGGTAATGAGACAGGAAACCTAGGTCTCGATTCGGTCCAGGTGGATGCGTTGTCTTGAGCTTCATGATCCACTGCAATTCAGCAGTCTCTCTAACCTCCCTTCGAAATGCCTTTGTAAAAGAACTCCCATTTATAGGTCAGCAACTGGAAGGTTGAAATGCACACACCCCCAGTTTTTGAATGTTGTGATTCCTGATGTCAGACTTATGTCCATTAATTCTTTGTCGAGGGGACTGGCCTCTTTGTCCAATGTAGAGGACGGAAGGGCACTGCTGACATGTGATGGCATAAATCCTGCGAGAGGATGAGCAGGGTTTTGAACC
The DNA here is from genome assembly GCF_001447785.1 of Gekko japonicus. Lineage (NCBI taxonomy): Eukaryota > Metazoa > Chordata > Lepidosauria > Squamata > Gekkonidae > Gekko > Gekko japonicus. Next base: position 493,708 of record NW_015160850.1, on the reverse strand, counting down.
TGAGATGGTAGGGCTGATGTTGCTGGATCCACTGTTGGTGTTGCTAGGATCTATATGAGAGCTGTTATGTACTGGGATTGAATCATTCCTGATTGAATCACCCCAGAGACTAGCTGAGCTTGGAGCACAAGAACAATAGCCTGCCAGGATTCTGAAAGTAACCAATCTAGTAGTCATGTTATGCAAATAGCCTATCACTGGGAGTGGGGTGTGTTTGGGTGTGGCAACTGCAGGCTATTTAACAGAGCTGAGGCTCTGGGGTCTGGTCTTGTGCTTGCTAAAATCACTAATAAAGTAGAACTGATCACTAGGCTTGTGGTCTGTTCATCCATGGAACCCATTATTTAAGAAGGGCAAAGTTGGCATCTCGGCTTGTTGCAGGCCTTGCTTCAGGTTGGCAGGAAACGGGCGGATAACTTCCATTAAGTCAGGTACAATTATTTCCACATTGAGACGGTTGTCTACCTGTCGAGGTGTGGAGGTGATGTGTTTTAGGAACAGGGAAGAAGAAGAAGAAGAGGAGGAGGGGG
>NW_015160850.1:467283-492399 GCF_001447785.1 Gekko japonicus | reverse complement strand
TTCCTTCCTTCCTTCCTTCCTTCCTTCCTTCCTTCCTTCCTTCCTTCCTTCCTCAATGACAGAAGCATTTACACATGTCACAGGACTGTATTTTTAGACCACCTCCATTGCAACACGTACAAGCCTCCTCACCAACCATCATAAACAGAACCCGGGCGAAAAGTAGCAATCGTTCCGTCGTGATGAGTGACTAATTGCTAGTTTGGAAAAATGGGGTGGCAGCGATCCAAAGGCGCAGGGAGGCTCAGAGAGGCGACGTTTTTGGTGTGGAATATCCCAAGCCTGGAACGAAACCATGAGCGGCAATTTTCACCAACAGAGAGCATTTTTACAGCGCGGAAAATTTCCGTTCCGATTTGGGTCTGCCCATGAGGCTACCTTAAGCTGAATTAAGGAAGGACATGCGGGTGAATGGAAGAGCTTCTGCTCGGCATGCAGAAAGTCCCAGGTTCAATCCCCGGCATCTCCAGTTTGAAAGGATCAGGCAGGAAGTGACATGAGAGAGCTCTTCCTGCGACCCTGGAGAACTGCGGCCAGTCCAAGTAGACAAGACTGACCTTGATTGACCAATAGTCTGATTCAGTAAATTTGTCACCGAAAGAGTAATTGACATGGAATTCATGGCAGTTACAAGCTGCAAGTGGTGGCAGTAACAAGCTTCAAGAGGAGACTAGAGAAACATATGGAGCAGAGATCCATCAGAAGCTATTAGCCACAAGGTACAGATGGACTCTGTACCGCAGACGGTGACAGCAGCCATGAAATTAAAAGACGCCTGCTCCTTGGGAGGAAAGCGATGGCAAACCTAAACAGCATGATAAAAAGTAGAGACATCACCCCGCCAACAAAAGTCCGCATGATCAAAGCAATGGTATTCCCAGTAGTCATGTATGGCTGCGAGAGTTGGACTATAAGGAAGGCCGAGCACCGAAGAATAGATTCTTTTGAACTAGGGTGCTGGAGAAGACTCTTGAGAGTCCCTTGGACTGCAAGGAGATCAAATCAGTCAATCCTAGAAGAAATCAACCCTGACTGTTCCCCTGGAAGGCCAGAGACTGAAGCTGAAGCTCAAATACTTTGGCCACCCAATGAGAAGGGAGCCCTCACTGGAGAAGACTCTGATGCTGGGAAAGATTGAAGGTCAAAGAAGACGGGGACGGCAAAGGATGAGAGGGTTAGACAGTGACAAACATGAAGTTGAGCGAACTTCAGAGGACGGCGGAAGACAGGAGGGCCTGGCGTGATCTTGTCCATGGGGTCGCAAAGAGTCAGACTCGACTGTGCGACTGAACAACAACAACAACAGATGGACTCTGTCTGGAGCAGTAATGCTCTGTATTCTTGGGGCTCGGGGGGCCACAGTGGGAGGGCTTCTGGAGTTATGGCTCTGCTGGTGGATCTCCTGATGGGACCTGGGTTTTGGCTACTGTGTGACACAGACTGTTGGACTGGATGGGCCACTGGCCTGATCCAACATGGCTTCTCTTACGTTCTCATGTCTGGGGCAGTAAAGCTCTATATCCTTGGTGCTTGGGGTGGGCATGGTAGGAGGGCTTCTGGAGTTCTGGCCCCACTGGTGGACCTTCTAATTGATGCACAGATCTGTGCCCCGTGTGCTCCCGGGGCTGAATGAGGAACACACGGTTGGAGTCCAGGGAGTTAGATAAGTATCTCTTTATTGAAACAATCAGGAAAATACAGGCAGGAGCTCAGGAGTTCTGGGCTGCAGCGGGCTCTGCCAATCGGGTGTCTGCACTAAGTTCGGCGTCATGATGGCACCTGAGTTTGGGCCACGGTGTGACCCTGCCTCTCGGCAGACCTGAAAACTTGAAAATTAAGAAGCAGTAAGAAGATAAGGAGCCGCAGTGGCTCAAGTGGTTAAGACGCTGAACTGCAGGCTGTGGAAGGTCGGTAGTTCAGCAGTTCGAGACCCGAGTGTGCCGCATGACGGAGTGAGCTCCCGTCTCTAGTTCCAGCTCCTGCCAACCTAGCAGTCCGAAAGCAAGAAATTGCAAGTAGATAAATAGGGACCGCTTCGGTGGGAAGGGAACAGCGTTCCGTGCGCCTTGGTGTTTAGTCATGCCGGCCACATGACCACGGAAATGTCTTCAGACAGCGCTGGCTCTTCGGCTTTGAAATGGAGATGAGCACCGCAACCCTAGAGTTGGATTCGACTGGCTTTCGAGCAGGGGAACCTTTACCTTATTAAAGAAGATAACAGCTGTTTTCAAGGACTGCACACAGCCTGTTGTATTGGTCTTGCTCTAGGGAGGTTTCTTTGTGTATAGTTACACTTGTGTGATCTTAGGGTTGCCAAACCCCCCAAGTTTGGCAGGGGTCCCCCACTTTTGAGGGCTTCTACCTGCTGCCGGCCAGCCCCAACACCTGCAGCCCCCCCTCTCCCTTCTCTCTTGAGAAAGAGGAGGGAGAGGGGTGCGCACGGTGTTATGCCCACTGTGCCACCCGACCCAGTGGACCCTGATCCCGGGGACTCTGCACCTTCCACATCCAAGGAAGAGCTCCCTGCACCCCTGGACGTAAGTTTTGCAGAGGATGAACACCGACTGCCAGAAGGGTTCACACCTGGAGCCGCTCCTGCAGAGCCGACCACAAGCTCCACACCCCCTGATTCCCCTCCACCTGTAGCTCATTTACAAGACCAAAGGAGACGGGATTTGACAACCCGGCGCAGGGAAGCACGCATCCGTGGGCGGCGTCCTCTGAGTCCAGAGTATTAACTGGAGCCAGGACTCTGTAATCAGCTGGCAATGAGGAACACAGGGAATGGGCTTTTAAGGAAGCCCTCTTCACTACCTACCTTGCGCTGGCAACTGATCACATGACTGAATCGCTGTACCTCGGACCTTGCATCTTGTTTCCCGACTTTCTGCTTGACTCCCTGGGCTTTTTGACTCCGTTCTGCGTGACATCGTTCTTCTGGCTCCCTGACCTTGGAATGTGTAACCTGACTCTGAACAACGGCTTTCGGCTTTACAACTCGGACCGCCAATCTCCAGTAAACCTTAGACTGTGCAAGTGACCTGATATTTTGGATTACGCTTTTGTTTCTCTGCCTATCTGGTGCTCTGACCTCAGCCTGTGTTTTTGGATACTCTGTGCCTTGCCTAGCCCACCCGCCTTACAGATGAACCAGTACAGGCATAGCATTGAGATGAGCCAGCCCAGGCATTAATGCAATGGATATAGAGAGATAAGCTAATACAGGCAACTGTTGCAATGGGGATAAGCCACTACAGGCACCAGTGCAATGGAGACAAACTAACACCGGCATCTGTTGCAAAGGAGATAGGCCAATACAGGTATCTGTACCACTAAGATGAGCCAGCACCGGCACTAGTGCAATGGAGATTAAGAGACAAGCTAATACAGAGGAATACAGGTATTTTTATCCACTGTGTGACACAAAGTGTTGGACTAGATGGGCCATTGGCCTAATCCAACATTGGCTTCTCTTATGTCTGGGGCATGTGATGCTCTGTCTTCTTGGTGCTTGGGGGGGCAACAGTGGGGGGGCTTCTAGTGTCCTGGCCCCACTGCTGGACCTCCTGATGGCACCTGGTATTTCTGGCCATTGTGTGACAGAGCGTTGGACTGGATGGGCCTTTGGCCTGATCCAACACTGGTTTCTCTTATGTTCTTAGGAACTCTCAGTCTGGGGCACGTGATGCTCTGTCTTCTTGGTGCTTGGGGGGGGCAACAGTGGGAGAGGGCTTCTAGTGTCCTGGCCCGACTGCTGGACCTCCTGAGGGCACCTGGTATTTTTGGCCACCGTGTGACAGAATGTTGGACTAGATGGGCTCGTTGGTCTGATCCAACATTGGCTTCTCTTGTGTTCTTACGTTCTTAACTGCTCCTGCCTGCTCCAACTTCAACATTTTATCGATTTTTAAAAAATTGTGTGACATCAGTGCCCCCCGACTTATTAATCCCCCCCCCAAATTGCAAGACCCTGGCTACGGGCGTGTGCCGCAGAGATGAACCTACGCAGACCTCAGCGGAAGGGGAAAGGAGCCAATAAAGGCATCTGGCGCGATGATCTCATATTACGGATCCCCCCCTTCCCCTCCCCCACCCAGAAGGGGGCAAAAAGTCTGGATCTTGAATAAATGGAAAGCACTTTGGATAAATTTCTGGGCGAGTTAAAAAAGAAGGAAAGGGAAGGGAGATCGGTCTGCAGCACTCAGAGGGGTGTCCTGAATGTGGAAACTGTCAGGCTAATGAGACAGATAAGGATCCCTTTTGACAAGGGAAGGGCCCTGCCAGAGGAAACTGTATATTGTTCTAAGCCTCAATTAATTTAATCCAGTCTATCACCAAAAACAAATGATCGTGTCAGACGAAACAAAAGCCCGGGCCGAAAAAGCGGCGGGAGCGGGGGGGGGAGGAGGAGAACAAAGCGACCGGTGGTTCAAAAGCTCGTCTGTTTATTTGGCTTGTTCTCGGAGATCCATTTTCTCCTCAGACGGCGCATGAATAATTGGCGGCCGTTTCCGAGCGCGGCTTTTGATATCGGGAGGCCGATGGCGGACCAGGGTGCCGATTGGGACAGAACGGCCAGATATCCACCTACGGCAAGCGGCCCGATAGAAACCGGCGGGAAGAACGGATGTCCTTGTCGGAACTGCCGCTCACGTTGACGGCAGAGAGTAGGCCTCAATGTCTGCTAAATGGCGGAAAGTTCCCTCAGAGTAGAACTGCCAGCTCTGGGTTGGGAGATGCTTGGAGATTTGGGGGGCGGAGCCTGAGGAGGGCGGGGTTTTGGGAGGGGAGGGACCTCAGCGGGGTACAGGGCCGCAGAGCCTGCCTTCCGAAGCGGCCATTTTCTCCAGGGGCTGATCTCTGTCACCTGGAGTTCAATTGTGGTTCCGGGTAGACCTGTAGCCAGGATTTTTTTAAGTCGGGGCCTTTAAATTTTTTAGGGGGCTAATCTAATTGAGGTAAAGGTAATGTAATTAAGTTTCCGGGGAAAATAGAGAGGTGCCGTCTGGCTCTGCGCGGCCGACATAGCGGACCCTTCGCACCAGACAGCTGCGCAGGAATACCCGGCTCCTTCCCCGCACCCACTGCTACTCGGGGGCCCTGGGCTGGAAGGGAAGTTGTGGGGCCTTGCCAGTAAGTCAGGGGGGCCTAGCCCCAAGATGCCCTACTGTAGCTATGGGCCTGATTCCAGGAGATCTCTAGCTGCCTCCCGGAGGTCGGCAACCCGATCCCAGGCGGTCCCAGTGCCAGGGATGCTTCTGACATTCTCGCCATTCATATTTCTCCCTAAATGTTGCTTGGGGTTTCAAATGGGGCTGTGGCTCAGTGGCGGGGCATCTGCTTGGCATGCAAAAGGTCTCAGGTTCGATTCCCCGGCACCTCCAGTTAAAAGGACCAGGTCGTAGGTGATGTGAAGGACCCCAGCCTGAGACCCCGGAGAGCAGCTGCCTGTCTGAGTAGACAAGACTGACCTTGATGGACTCAGGGCCTGATCCAGTAGAAGGCAGCTTCATATGTCCATGTGGCTGGCCTTGTTTCCAAAATGGAACTAATGGGTGGTGTTTTTTTTTTTAAAGGAATTATTTACTGTTATCTTATGATTCTTTGTTTAAATTAGGGGTGAGCAGGGGTCATTTCCTGCAGGGGCGCACAGGAGTGGAGCTCCGGCAGTAAAGAGCCCAGGGGGCGGGCACATGCAACAAGCCACGCCCCCTGCTCCCAGCAGCCCTCAGTCAGAGCAAGAAGCAGCCAGGTAAGTTGCAGAGCCCCCACCCCACCCCGGCCCCCCGGCCCAAAACAGTTCAGTGGCAACCATTAAGACCAAGTTTTATTCAGGTACAAGCTCTCCCTCCTCTGTGAGGACAGATCTGCATGTTACCCCCCCCCAAATAGCTAGCAATCCCAAACAGTCCAGTGGAGCCTGAGCGGTAGGTGTTGCCTTCTGACACACTTCCGGTGAAGCCGGGGTGTGTGGCCCATGCAAATAAGTTATGCTAATGAGCTATGCTAATGAGCTCCTGCACCTCTTTTTCTATGAAATGATCCCTGGGGGCGAGGCCCCCTGTATGTCCAGCTATGAGTTTCTGCCTTTCACAAGAGTTAGCATGGCATGGAGCAGGGGTCACGGGGTGTTGCGGGGGGGAGGTATTTGTGACTTTCCTGCCTTGTGCAGGGGGTTGGACGAGATGACTCTGGAGGTCCCTTCCAGCTCTATGATTCTACAGCCAGTGCAGCACAGTGGTTCAGAGCAACATACTCTAATCTGGAGACCTGGGTTTGATTTCCCCACTCCTCCACATGAAGCCAGCTGGGTGACCTTGGGTCAGTCACAAGTTCTTTCAGAGCTGTTCTCTCAAGGGCAGTTCTGGAAAGAGCTCTCTCAGCCCCGCCTACATCACAGGATGTCTGTTGCGGGGGAAGAGAAAGGAGACTGTAAGCCGCTCTGAGACTCCGAGTGAAGGGCGGGGTATAACTCCAATTCTCCTCCTCCTTCTTTTATAATAATAATAATAATAATACATTCAGCTTATATCCCGCTCGACCCCCTCCCACGGGGTCTCTGAGCGGCTTACATGGTTTGTTATCCCTAACTATGGGCACATACATCATTGGGCGGCATCCATTTTCTCCTCAGACGGCGCATGAATAATTTGCGGCCATTTCCGAGCGCGGCTTTTGATATTGGGAGGCTGATGGCGGACCAGGGTGCCGATTGGGACAGAACGGCCAGAACGGCCCCAGTGGGATTCAGTTGGTATTTCCTCAGCTTGTCTCGGCTCGGCTCCCGGCTTCAGCTCGGCCTCTCCATCCACTCTTTCTTCTTTGTGCTTCCTGGCTCCGCCTCCGCCGCTGGTCCACCGCTCGATGTTACGTCTTTCTTTACTTCCACTCGCCACCTCGCCTGCCGCCGCCATTACACACCGCTCGGCCGCCGCTCGCCGAATCGCCGCTGCTAGGGTCCCACCTTACCTCCCAATGGAGGAGGGTGCTCCCTGCCTTCTAAGGCAGGTACCCATTCATCTACTCGCAAGTTGTTAAGGCTTTCGAACCGCTGGGTGGGCGGGAGCTGGGACTAGGGCCGGGTGCTCACTCCGGCCGCGGTGGGTCTCGAACAGCCTACAAGCTGCTCGCTAGATGTTAAGGCAGGTGCTTTTGCTCCCTGCGCCACTGCAATATCTATATTTTCAGATGGTACCCATGCTGGTTTGCAACAGAAGCGCAGGGTAGTCCAGTAGGACCTTACAGACTCTCAAGATTTTCAGACTATGTTCTCTGGGGAGTTAACTTGTATCCAGCGTTCCCTCTAAGCTGAGTGAGTGTGAGCCAGCTCACAGTTTTTCAGCCTCTGGCTCACACATTTTTGCCTTCGCTCAGGAAGGGGCGGCTCCAGAGCAAACTGATTTATGCAGCGGCCAAATCGCTCCCCCACAACTTCAATGCCGGTAACTCACAAAGCAGGATTTTTGCTCACAAGACCACAGCTTAGAGGGAGCATTGTTTGTCTCTGATGACTCTCTAAAGCTGATACCCTGGGAATCTTGTTGGTCTCCGCGGTGCTACCGGACTTGAATCTAGTGTGGCATAATGGTTAGAGTAGCATAAGAACATAAGAGAAGCCACTGTTGGATCAGGCCAGTGGCCCATCCAGTCCAACACTCTGTGTCACACAGTGGCCAAAAACACCAGGGGCCCTCAGGAGGTCCAGCAGCGGGGCCAGGACACTAGGAGCCCTCCCACTGTTGCCCCCCCCAAGCACCAAGAAGACAGAGCATCACTTGTTCCAGAGCCCCTATCTATACCTTGTGGCTAAGAGCCACTGATGAACCTCTGCTCCAAGTGTTTATCCAGTTTGCTCTTGAAGCCGTCCATGTGGTCACACCAGCGGCTGCATGTGGAGGAGTGGGGAATCAAACCCGGTTCTCTCAGATTAGAGTCCGCGCTCCTAACCACCGCGCTCCTCAGAGCTGTTCTCTCAAGGGCAGACCTCGAAGGAGCCCTCTCAGCCCCACCTATCACACAGGTTGTTCCCTCTAAATTGAGTTACGGTGAGCTAGCTCAATTTTTTAGCCTCCGGCTCACACATTTTTCGTCTTCGCTCAGGAAGGAGGGCCCCTGAGCAAACTATTTTATGCAGGAGCCAAATCGCTCGCTCACAACTTTCATGCCAGTCGCTCACAAAGTAGAATTTTTGCTCACAAGACTCCACAGGTGAGAGGGAACATTGCGTGGAGCCATCCTTCCTGAGCGAAGACAAAAATGTGTGAGCTGGAGGCTAAAAAACTGAGCTAGCTCACACTAACTCAGCTTAGAGGAAACACTGACCACCACTGGGGGGGGAGACAGGGGATAGACAGATGGATAGACAGTCAGACAGACAAGAATTGCTTCATGGAACAAAGAGAGACTATGACATAAACACACCCTGCACACCAGGCCACTTACTCTGGAGAAAATTCCACTGGAACTGATGGGATTGAACCGGTTTGTGGGTCTTAGGGTGCTTTCACACATGCTGAATAATGCACTCCCAATGCACTTTGCAACCGGATTTTCCTGTGTGAAATAGCAAAACCCACTTGCAGGCAATCACTAAAGTGCATTCAGCGTGGACTGGAAAAGTGCGTTATTCCAGTAGACTCGAACAGGTTGCCAGTTTACCAGTTTCCAGAGTCTGAGCACCCATGCCATGTGAAAATAATCTCCACAGTTTAGAGGGAGCGTTTGTGGGGAGGGGGAGGGAAAGGAGATTGCAAGCCGCTCTGAGACTCCGTCGGGTAGTGAAGGGCGGGGTATAAATCCAATCTCCTCCTCCTCCTCCTCCTCCTCCTCCTCCTCCTCCTCCTCCTCTTCTTCTTCTTCTTCCTCTTCCTCTTCCTCTTCCTCTTCCTCTTTTTCCTCTTCCTCTTCCTCTTCTTCTTCCTCTTCCTCTTCTTCCTCTTCTTCTTCCTCTTCCTCTTCTTCCTCTTCTTCTTCCTCTTCCTCTTCTTCCTCTTCTTCCTCTTCCTCTTCTTCCTCCTCCTCTTCTTCCTCCTCCTCTTCTTCCTCCTCCTCTTCCTCCTCCTCTTCCTCCTCCTCCTCCTCCTCTTCTTCTTCCTCCCCCCTCCCTGGATCTCAATTTGTCTGCAAACTGCAATCTGGCACAGTTAAAGTCCAACAAACTCTGTTTAAGCAGCATAGGCTCCATCCTGTCAAGAAGCCAACGGCCCATGTGCGTTCTCATACCGAATCCACACAGCTCCTCTGTCCTTGGCCGTCCCGCCTCCCTGTCGTTTGTCACCACTTTTCCCCAGTATACAAAAATATGAATATTTCACAGCCAGTTAACAGCAGTGTGGTGTCTGCTTCTATCCCTTCGGGTGGCTTGGTGGTTTTCGTGAACGGCCAACCAGGGGTGAAACGCCTGAATCTGGAACACTTTGTGCCTTTGTGTTCTCACCCGGCCTCGTGGGAACCATAGCGCTCTCTGAAACACTTCTTAAATGCTGCCGACTGCACAGAGCAGAGCAAGGCACAGACACTGCTGGTCAAGAAGAAGGAGAAGGAGTTGGATTTATACCCCACCCCTCACTCAGAGTCTCAGAGGGGCTTACAATCTCCTTCCCTTTCTCTCCCCACATCAGACAGGAAAGGCGGGTTATAAATCGAAAATAATAAATAAATAATAAATAAACTGTGAGGTAGGCGGGGCCGAGAGAGCTCTGAGAGACCTGCTCTTGAGAGAACAGCTCTGAGAGAACTTGTGACTGACCCAAGGTCACCCAGCCAGCGGCATAAAGAGGAGTGTGGAATCAAACCCGTTTCTGCCGGGTCGGAGTCTGCCATTCTTCACCACTACACCAAACCGGCTCTCATCCTGACTGTGGGCAATAAGGGTGTGCACCAAGAGGGAAAAAATCATTAAATTTTGGATCCAGGCTTCAGGAGGCAAAAACTTATCATGATGGCTTTGCTTTGGGTAGGGTTCCCAGCGGTCATTTCGTAGTCGAAGAGGTGCAGGAGCTCATTAGCATAACTCATTAGCGTAACTTATTTCCATGTGCCACGCCCCCTGACGTTAAACCTGAACTGGTAGAGGCACTTTTCTCCCTTTCTCACAGTACAAGAACTCGTGGGCACTCCGTGAGGCAGCAGGTTTTGTTGTTGTTGTTCATTCGCACAGTCGAGTCCGACTCTTCGCGACCCCACGGGCCACATCACGCCGGGCCCTCCCGTCTTCCGCTGTCCTCCGGAGTTTGCTTAATTTCATTTTCGTTGCATCAATAACACCGACTAATCATCTCATCCTTCTTCTTTGACCTTCAGTCTTTCCCAGCCCTCCCCAGGCTCCATCCCCAAACCTCCAGGAGTTTCCCGAGTTGGATCTGACTAGGGTTCTCATCCCCAGGTCGGGAGTGGGGGCTCCCCTGCTTTTGGGGGCCCCCCATCCACTGCTGGCCAGCTGTCTGGCGGGGGAGCCCCACCCCCAATGAGCCCCATCGCATTGGGCACGTTGCGTGGGGGGATGCTCTAGCATTTGGCTAAAATCTCTATGGTGACCATAGAGTTTTTGGTGAAGTGCTAGAGCGTCCCCCGTGTCCCCCGCACCTTTTGCCCGGCGCAACAATGTCACTTCCGGGTGACGTCATCGCGGCATAAGGACAAAGCAGGCGTGCCAGAAGATCCAAGAACCCAGGCTGGAGCCCCCACCCCCCATGGCAGCCAGGTAGGACAATCCTACCTCCCATCCCCCATCGGTGGCCGGGGGACCTGGCAACCTGAACACGGCAGTGGAATGTTCCGGAGCAGCTGTGGAGTGATGCTCCCTCTAAGCGGTGGAGTCTTGTGAGCAAAAGTTCTACTTTGTGAGTGACTGGCATTAAAGTTGTGAGCGAGCAATTTGCCTGCTGCATAAATCGGTTTGCTCCGGAGCAGTGTTCCCTCTAAGCTGAGTTAGTGTGAGCTAGCTCACCGTTCTTTAGCCTCCGGCTCATGCGTTTCTGTCTCGGCTCCAGAGCAAACTGATTGATGCAGGAGCCAAATCGCTCGCTCCCGACTTCAATGCCAGTAGCTCACAAAGTCGGATTTTTGCTCACAGGACTCCACAGCTTAGAGGGAGCACTGCTCTGGAGCCCTCCTTCCTGAGCAAAGACAAAAATGTGTGAGCCGGAGGCTAAAAAAACTGTGAGCTAGCTCACACTCACTCAGCTTAGAGGGAACACTGGCTGTGGAGGGGGGTTGGATATTCTGCCTCCAGCATCCAAAATGTCTCTGGCCAGCCGCGCACATAGCTGGAACATGTGACACATGTTACAATGTTCCCTCTAAGCTGTGGAGTCGTGTGCGCAAAAATTCTACTTTGTGAGCTGCTGGCATTAAAGTTGTGAGCGAGCGATTTGACCGCTGCATAAATTAGTCTGCTCTGGAGCCCTCCTTCCTGAGCTGAGACAAAAATCTGTGAGCCGGAGGCTAAAAAACTGTGAGCTGGCTCACACTAACTCAGCTTAGCGGGAACACTGCACATGTATCCCTCTCTGCGGTCCCCTGGGGGTCTCTTAGGGGTGAGCTTCATGCATTCCCGCCCGTTTGCAAAGAGCCCTCTTGCGCCGAAGGAGGAGAGGCCGGCCGAGGTGCAACAGCCGGTCATGTTTAAGTGCCGCTTTCTGTCGGGCCCCTTGATCTCCAACGCCAGGGGAGCAGGCCCAGCCTCTCGGCCTCCAGTGCCAAGCCATTAGAGAACACGCTGTAATTCCGTAATGCGAACCAGAGGAAGCCTCCTCCGACTGCGCCGAGCGCCGAGATGGGAGGATTTCTGACATAATCCATTTACATGTTTTACGGTAATCACTTCCATCTTTGGGAGACATTGCAAACAATGCCCCTATTAGACGTTGACGTTTGGCAGAAAGACAGATGTTCCGAACTGCTGGGCGCTCTCCATTAACCCAATAGGAGGCTGGAAAGGGGAGAGATACCATCGCCGCAAGAAGCCGGCCCCGGCCACGAACTATTATCCAGCACGAGGGGGTGGGGTGGGGGCTACGTCCTGGTTTCTGCAGCGCTGCGGCTGGGGTCTCTCGGGTTCCAGGCCTAAGAAAGAACACCAAGAAGAGCCAGTTGGGTCTCTGAAGGTCATCCAGCCCAGCCCACTGTTTCCAGTATGTTTCAAAAGCAGACAGGGAGGCAGGGCCGGCTCGCCCGCTAGGCGAACTAGGCGCTTGCCTAGGGCGCGCCAGCCCTCAGGGGCGCCGAAGTGCGCCCCCCCCAAAGCCCCTCTGGCACCCTAACCGGGCGATCGCTGCCTCCCTCCTCCTCCTGCGGGCTCTCCTCCTGCTACCGCCTCCTCCTCCTTCGTGGCCTGCCAGCCGTCGGGCGCTTCTCCGCCTCTTCAGCTGCCGGGCGGGAGGGGGAGTACGGAGTGCATGCAAAAGCAACCGGCCGGGCTGGGGGGGCAACGTACTCCTGCCTGCCTGCCGGCCCCTAGTCCTCCCTTCTTCTCCTGTGGGCTCTCCTCCTGCTACCGCCGCCTCATCCTCCACTGCCACAGCCCGCCAGCCGGCTGGGTGCTTCTCCACCTCTTCAGGCTGCCGGGCGGGGCAGGGGGGAGTAGGGAGCACGTTCGGAGGCAACCAGCCGGGCTGGGGGAGGGCGGCGCACTCCTGCCTGCCTGCCGGCCCCTCCTCCTCCTGTGGGCTCTTCTGCTACCGCCGCCGCCTCCTCCTTTGCTGCCGTGGCCCGCCAGGCGGCTGGGCGCTTCTCCGCCTCTTCAGGCTGCCGGGCGGGGAGGGGGAGTAGGGAGCGCGTGCGGAGGCGACTGGCTGGGCTGGGGGGGCACTCCTGCCTGTCGGCCCCTCCTCCCTCCTCCTCCTGTGGGCTCTCTCCGGAGAGTTCTCTGAGCCCCACCTACCTCACGGGCGCTCTCTCACCCCCCAGGCGGCCAGCTGGGAGGTCTCCAGGCCCCACCAGGAGGTTGGCATCTGAGGGGGGCACCATGAGGCAGCCTCGCCTAGGGCGCACAAACCCCTCGGGCTGGCTCTGCAGGGGGGGGGCACAGCTTTCCCTGGGTGATTTCTCCCGAGCGTCCAGGGCTGAGAGAGATATACTGCCTCTGAATCTGGATGTTCCATTCAGCGAGCACGGCTGATAGCAAGCGCTGCCAACCTCCAGGTGCATATACGAACGAATAAACAGAATAATCTGTCATGCTGTACAAATTACACTAGAGACGTCTGTCTTCTTATACAGCTATGTCTGTGAGCTCTGGGACGCATACTAAAAGCATAAGACTTTGGAAATTTCCCCCTATGAATATTGACTGGCTGCCCTATTAATATATTTCATTACAAATTGGAAAGCTGTTTTGCTGATGTTTACCTTGGAAACATTTGATGAGTCCTTAAAGAGTTCTTTAATTAGCCTCTACTGAGGAAGTCTATTCAAAACGAAGTTCTGAAATCCGGAGTCGTCGTCGTCTATTGTAGACTTACCTGTTGGATTAACAATATTTCAGATTTACCTGTTGGAAAACTTACCTGTAAAAATAGTGGGCTCACCTGCGGGTTTTTTGTGAACACTGCATATGTAGTATTCTTAGCTGAATTACTAGTAGGTTCATTGTAGACTTACCTGTTGTATTAATGAAAAGTTGTAGACTTACCTGTTGGGTTGGTGAAAGCTTACCTGTTGGATTATTGAGAAAATTGTGGATTTACCTGCTGCATTTTTGTAAATACTAAATATGTAGTATTCTTAGTTGAATTACTACCAGTTATATTGTTGTTAAAAGGTAAAGGTTCCCTTGCTCGAAAGCCAGTCGAATCCGACTCTAGGGTTGCGGTGCTCATCTCCGTTTCAAAGCCGAAGAGCCAGCGCTGTCCGAAGACGTTTCCGTGGTCATGTGGCCGGCATGACTAAACACCAAGGCGCACGGAACACTGTTACCTTCCCACCGAAGTGGTACCTATTTATCTACTTGCAATTTCTTGCTTTCGAACTGCTAGGTTGGCAGGAACTGGAACTGGAGATGGGAGCTCACTCCGTCATGCGGCACCCGGGTCTCGAACTGCTGAACTACTGACCTTCCACAGCCTGCAGTTCAGCGTCTTAACCACTTGAGCCACCGCAACTGTTACTCATAAATAAATTGTTCTGTTCTTTTCTTAGCGTCCTTCTTCACAGGGTTGTTTTGGTCTTATCATGTTAACTGTGTAATCGCTGATTGTTTATGCTTTTCAGATAGCCAACATGGGTTGGTGATCACAGCCTGATACCTAGCTGTTTGGAATATTTTTGTAGACTACGCGTCATTTTGAATCTTACCAGGGCTTGGTGGGCTGCCCATCGCTAAGGAAAGCTGCCTGAGGAAGCCTTCAGAAACGGAGAAGCAACCTAGGTGTGCCGTTGCCGCTCCTTTAGTTCGTGCTGCGGCTGTTCCCGAGCTCATGCCGTCTGTTTTGTGTTTCTCAGGGCTCTTTTTGTAGAAAAAGCCCAGCAGGAACTCATTAGCATAATAGGCCACACCCAACAGCAAAACCCATTAGCATATTAGGCCACACCCTGACAGCACCGCTCAGTAGCACATTAGGCCACACCCCCATGTTACCAGAAGTGTGCTCATCCAGCCACACCCACCTTTTGCTTGTTATTCGGTTTACCTTGTTTGTTGTCAACACCCTGGGCTTTTTTTGTAGCAGGAACTCCTTTGCATGTTAGGCCACACGCCCCTAATGTAGCCAATCCTAATGAGTTTCTGCTATTGGGTGTGGCCTATTATGCTAACGAGTTCCTGCTGGGCGTGGCCAACTCGGGAGCCAGCCGGAACTCCGTTCCTGTGCGTTCCTGCCCAAAAATAGCCCTGTGTTTTCTATTTGAAACCCTTCTCCGCAGCGTGAGCTGGCGACTGCATCATTCTAAAGAAAGACTAGTACTTCCATGGACTATTCGGTCACTATTCAACTGGTGTGGATGTTATGGTATTTATGCACGGTGTCAACACCATTATTGTGTGTATTGTTTATAATTGGAATTAGAACTGTATAAGAAGACAGAAGTGTCTCTAGTGTAATTTGTACAGCTTGACCGATTATTCTGTTTATTTGTTTGCATAACTGCATTTGCTGTGTTTCCATTCTTGCGTGCTTGCCAACCTCCAGGAGGTGGAATTCCAAAAACAACATCCGTGACAAAAGTAACGAAGAGTCAATAAAGATAAGTTGCAAAATGTTTTCTGTAGTAATTCTGTAGAAAAATCCCCTCCAATAATCGCTCGCACGCTAACGAATACTGCGCAGTGTAAACAATTCGTTTCACAATATTTGCTTTATCTGAGCGTGTAGCAATCCCAGTTCTTATCCATTTCTACTTATCAACTCTTGAAGGAAACATTCCATGTTGACTCTCTAATAACAGAACCCAAGGTCTTCACAATGTATTAGCTAATGAAGAAAAAGCAAAGAGTGCTAGTGTTTTAAGCATAATTTTATTTAAAGTTTTAAAAATCTTTCATTGTGTTTGCGTCCTTCATAAAGTTTATATCTCCGCTACCTGGCATTACGTTTTATGACACACGGCCCAACAAGGTCTCATTTATGTCAGATCTGGCCCTCATAACAAATGAGTTCGACAACCCTGTCCAACAGCATGTCACTGGCAAGTGACATCGTCATGTCGGTGACGGCTGGGTGACACTCTGGTACCTGGATCTGGACAAAAACTCTATGGTAGACGCCGGTTATACCATAGAGGCTTTGCCCTGATACCAGAGCGTCGCTTGGAAGTCGCTGGCGTGGTGAGCCAGTGTTCCCTTTAAGCTGAGTTAGTGTGAGCTAGCTCACAGTGTTTTAGCCTCCGGCTCACACCTTTTTGTCTCAGCTCAGGAAGGGAGGCTCCAGAGCCAACTAATTTATGCAGCAGCCAAATCACTCGCTTACAACTTTAATGCCAGGAGCTCACCAAGTAGCATTTTTTGCTCACAAGACTCCATAGCTTAGAGGGAACATTGGTGGTGATGTCACTTCCTGTGCAATGCTGGTGACGTGGCCTGGGACTTTCCCTTTCTCCTGGTAAGTCCCTCACCGTTCCCCGCCAGCTGACAGGAGGGACTCGGCAACCCTATAAAGACAGCCTTTGCATATAGAGCTTGCATTCCAGTCTCTGACACCCTCTCCATTACCCTTTTTTAAAAAAAACCTCCCCAAGATTCTAAGGAGCTCACTCGGTTAACCATCAGGATGTGTTCTGCTAACATATGACATGGAAGTTACTGTTTACAGGTTCAGATCTTTGTTTCCAGGACACTAAAGAGAGCAATGAAAACGGCAGGAGAGGCCATTGGGGAGGGGAGGGTGGCCAGCCCCCCCCCCCGCCACTGGCAGGGGATGGTAAACTCCTGGACGTTTGGGGATGGAGCCTGGAGAGGACAGGGATCTCAGTGGGGTACAATGAGACAGAGCCCACCCTCCGAAGCAGCCATTTTCTTCAGGGCAGCTGCTCTCTGTAGTCTGGCAATGAACTGTACTTCCAGGGGATCCCCAGGTCCCACCTGGAGGCTGGCATCCCTAGGGGAGGGCCAGCCCACAACCCACTTGCAGAGGCCAGTCTGGTGTCGTGGTTAAGTGCGCGGACTCTAATCTGGGAGAGCCGGGTTTGATTCCCCACTCCTCCACAGGCACCTGGCTGGATGACCTTGGGCAAGCCGTAGTTCTGACAAGAGCTGTCCTTGACAAAGAGCAGTTTCTGTCAAGAGCTCTCTCAGCCCCACCTACCTCACAGGGTGCCTGTTGTGGGGAGGGGAAGGGAAAGGAGTTTGTAAGCCGCTCTGAGACACCTTTGGGTAGTGAAGGGCGGGGTATAAATCCAGTCTCTTCTTCTTCTTCTTCTACCTCACAGGGTGTCTGTTGTGGGGAGGGGAAGGGAAAGGAGTTTGTGAGCTGCTCTGAGACACCTTTGGGTAGTGAAGGGAGGGGTATAAATCCAGTCTCTTTTTCTTCTTCTACCTCACAGGGTGTCTGTTGTGGGGAGGGGGAGGGAAAGGAGTTTGTCAGCCGCTCTGAGACATCTTTGGGTAGTGAAGGGAGGGGTATAAATCCAGTCTCTTCTTCTTCTTCTACCTCACAGGGTGTCTGTTGTGGGGAGGGGGAGGGAAAGGAGTTTGTCAGCCGCTCTGAGACACCTTTGGGTAGTGAAGGGCGGGGTATAAATCCAGTCTCTTCTTCTTCTTCTACCTCACAGGGTGCCTGTTGTGGGGAGGGGAAGGGAAAGGAGTTTGTAAGCCGCTCTGAGACACCTTTGGGTAGTGAAGGGCGGGGTATAAATCCAGTCTCTTCTTCTTCTTCTTCTACCTCACAGGGTGTCTGTTGTGGGGAGGGGAAGGGAAAGGAGTTTGTGAGCCACTCTGAGACACCTTTGGGTAGTGAAGGGCAGGGTATAAATCCAGTCTCTTCTTCTTCTTCTACCTCACAGGGTGTCTGTTGTGGGGAAGGGAAGGGAAAGGAGTTTGTGAGCCGCTCTGAGACACCTGTGGGTAGTGAAGGGCAGGGTATCAATCCAACCTCTGCTTCTTCTCTTCTTCACGACCCACTTTTGGGTCCCGACCCACAGGGTGGGAAACACCGGCCTAGCCTCCAGATGGCAACCGGGGTCTCCTCCTCTTCCGCACCTCTCTGTCTTGCACATCGTGGCGATCGATTTCAGACGAGGCTCCCGACAATGAAGCCGCACCGAGAAGACTCTTCGAGGTTGAAACATAACCCAGCGGGGACCAAGGTCGGGAAGTTCAAAGAAAGACAAAGAAGAGGAAGATCAAAAAGGGGCCCGGCCTGTGACGCATCTTCCCTCTGGACTCATCCTCCGGCCCGGCTCGTTTGAGGGGGAACCTTTCCCCTCTCTTCTCAAACAATAGAAGATGCAGGGCATTCACCGCTGAAAAGGATCGCTTTCTGACGTGGGATTGTGTATCTCTTCTCTGAAACACAAGGGAGGTTTGGGGTACGGGGGACCGGTTTGGGAGACACCGACAAAAGGGTCATTGTCTGGGCGAGAAGGGGCCGTTCAGAAGTCAGACGGACAAAGTTCAGCTCTTGGCCCGATGGGAATTGCTGTCACCGATGTATCCTCCACTTTCATGCGCCTCTCAATGGGCCGGATAGGGCCACGGGAGGTGGCCCGGCAGACGGGATGGGAAGAGACAGTGGCGACTTACCGACAGAGAAGGCTGGGGAAGGGGATCAAATTAGCCGTCTGCAAAGGGAAGAATTGGGGGTATTCATTCTGGACTCATTCACAACTTGGTGACGGGCAAACACACACACACACCCCGCCCCCAGGCAGCTGCTGTCTAGAGAGTTCTCAAGTCTTCCGTGATACCTGGTAATTCAACAAGGCCTGTGACCTGGGAGGGTCTGGCATAGGGTTGCCAAGTCCGGCTGGGGATATTCCTGGAGATCTGGGGGTGGAAACCTCCAAAGGAAGTTTAAAGTAAAGGTAAAGGTCTCCCTTGCTCGAAAGCCAGTCGAATCCGACTCTAGGGTTGTGGGGCTCATCTCCGTTTCAAAGCCGAAGAGCCAGCATCGTCCGAAGACGTTTCCATGGTCATGTGGCCGGCATGACTAAACCCCAAGGCGCACGGAACGCTGTTACCTTCCCACTGAAGCAGTACCTATTTATCTACTTGCGATGTCTTGCTTTCGAACTGCTAGGTTGGCAGGAGCTGGAACTAGAGATGGGAGCTCACTCCATCATGCGGCACCCGGGTCTCGAACTGCTGAACTACCGACCTTCCACAGCCTGCAATTCAGCGTCTTAACCACTTGAGCCACCGCAGCTCCTAAAAGGAAGTTTAGGAAACTAGTAAAGGGCCCAACGTTAACGACATCAATAGGTACGGACAAAAGCACCCGTGTTTATTTCAACAACATATAAAAACCATGTAGGGGGCGCAAGTAATGCCTCGTAAAATTACCAAAGTGACAAATGGGCAAAAGGAACCATATATGACCTGACGCAATTTGGCCCACGATCAATGCTTCCCTCTAAGCCGTGGAGTCTTGTGAGCAAAAATTCTGCTTTGCGAGCTCCTGGCATTAAAGTTTTGAGCGAGCAATTTGGCCGCTGCACAAATCAGTCGGCTCTGGAGCCCTCCTTCCTGAGCTGAGACAAAAAACGTGTGAGCTGGAGGCTCAAAAACTGGGAGCTAGCTCACGCTAACTCAGCTTAGGGGGAACAGTGTGCCACAAAGAGCCTTCTTGAGAGATCAATTAGTACAGAATACAACATGCGACAAAGCCCCTGTTACACTTGTGAGGCTGTAAACAATTGATATAGGACCAAAAATGGAACATTCCAATCTGGAATTGAATGACACAGAAGAAGAAAAAATTGTTTGTGGAGCCACCAATATATCTGGCCTTGTGTCAGAAGCAATTACATACATTGGAGATAGTAATGTTGCCAATATGTACCTTCCAGATGAGGTCCTAGGAGTACGAGTAAAATTGCCTTATCAGTGCCAATGTGACATCATTATGTTACAGGGCTATTTTTGTGCAGGAACGCACAGGAATGGAGATCCGGCTGGCTCCCAAGTTGGCCACGCCCAGCAGGAACTCATTAGCATAATAGGCCACACCCAAAAGCAGAAACTCATTAGGATTGGCTACATTAGGGGTGTGTGGCCTAACATGCAAAGGAGTTCCTGCTACAAAAAAGCCCTGGGTTTTGACAACAAACAAGGTCAACAGAATAACAAGCAAAAGATGGGTGTGGCTGGATGAGCACACTTCCGGTAACACAGGGGTGTGGCCTCATATGCTAATGACCTGTGCTGTCAGGGGTGTGGCCTAATATGCCAATAAGTTTTTGGTGTTGGGTGTGGCCTATTATGCTAATGAATTTCTGCTGGGCTTTTTCTACAAAAAGAGCCCTGAACAGGGGTGGAGCCCGGGGAGGGCTCGGTTAGGGGAGAGAAGGAGGCTGAGCTGGGGGGTGTGGTGCCATAGGGAGTCCACCGCCATCCCAGAGCAGCCATTTTCTCCAGAGGAGCTGATCTCTATAGACTGGAGATCAACTATATTCCAGGCGGCCTCCAGGCCCCACCTGGAGAATGGCAACCCAAACTTGGCGATGCAATGTTTTAGGAGTACAGTTGCCAACTTGCACTTGGGGGAAACCTGGAGGATTTTAGGGTTGAGCCTAAGAAGGACAGGGGTTTAGGGAGGGGAGGGGCCTCGGCAGGACACGCGGCCATGGAGCCCCCCCCCCCAAAGCAGCCATTTTCTCCAGGGAAGCTGATCTGGGTCATCTGGAGGTCAGTCGTAACCTGGAGAGATCTCCAGCCCCCACCTGGATGTTTAAATCCGACAACAACATCCGCGACAAAATCATTCACTGTAGTCATTCTGTGGGAAATTCTGTTCCCTTATTGCTCACCCGCTAACGAACGCAGAACAATGTCAACAATCCGTTTCACGATATTTGCTTTATCTGAGCGTGGACAGCAATCACAAGTCTTATCAACTGCTACTTATCAACTCTTGAAGGGAATGTTCCCCGTTGACTCTCTAATAAATACAATTAAAACACTAACAAATGACGACGACATCCTTCAGCCGGTGCAGTTGTCCTTAGAATTAAGTCTCATAGATGCCGTCTCTGGTAAGCAGTTCTGACCCACTGAAGGGAGACCCAAAAAAGAGTGAGGGACATCTGTCACTCCAGTTAAAAGCCTGGCGGAAGAGCTCCGTCTTACATAAGAACATAAGAGATGCCAATGTTGGATCAGGCCAAAGGCCCATCCAGTCCAACACTCTGTATCACACAGTGGCCAGAAATACCAGTGCCATCAGGAGGTCCACCAGTGGGGCCAGGACATTAGAAGCCCTCCCACTGTTGCCCCCCCCAAGCACCAAGATGACAGAGCACCACTTGCCCCAGAGCCCCTATCTATACCTTGTGGCTAATAGCCACTGATGGACCTCTGCTCCATATGCTTATCTAATTCCCTTTTGAAACTGTCCATGCTTGTACCCGTCCATGCTTATAGCCGTCCATGCTTGTAGTCTTGCAGGCCCTGCGGGACTGTAAAAGGTCCCGCAAGGCCCTGATCTCATATGGGAGCTCATTCCACCAGATAGGGGCCAGGGCTGAAAAGGCCCTGGCCATAGTCGAGGCGAGACGGACGTCCCTGGGGCCAGGGACCACCAGAAGGAGTTGATTGGCAGATCGTGAAACCCTTCAGGGCTCATGCTATAGTTCGGGGGCAAAACTCTATGGTAAATCTGGCCTCAACCCATAGAGTTCCGCCCTTAAACCAGAGTGTCGCGGTGCAATGTCGCTGGCACAGTGACGTCACTTCCGGGCAACGTCATCGCATCAGCGACGTCCCTGAACGCCCCCCAAATCCCCCTGCTTGTGCGGCAAGGGGACCCGGCAACCCTATTAAGCTGTAATAGCGAGAGATCTCCAGTCGACACCTGGAGGTTGGCAGCCCTAACACAGGAGCCTCCAGGAGAGGTGCTAATTCGAGCCCCGGAGAGTCCCGCCGTAGAGGAAGCCCTCGGCGGAGAAGCGCAGCGCTGAACACGTGGTCCCCGCATGAATAATATCTGCTGCGCCAGCAGATTGAACGAATATCCCCTCTGTCGGAATGCGTGTGATATGCTAAGCCTCATACATGCACTTAAGTCAATAGGTGATGGCATTTTACATAAATATATGACGGTCCGCTGCTCGCTGCAATAAAAATGCTCCGCACGAAACGTGGAAGCAATTCCAAAAAGCAGATCTCACGTTTTTGCCATCGTTAAAGTCAAATCCTGACATGCCGTGATTAAAAACCCAACATCTGGGTGCGTTTAAAATTAAAATATATAGGGATCCATGTTTCGCCTCCCTCGGCACAAATGTTTTACTGCCGACTTGCTCGTTTTAAATATTAAAAACATTACATTATTTTATTTGAGATGTCACAGTATGTTACATATCACCCTTTCACCTTGGAGTTTTTTGGTTCGGATCCAGCTCTGAGTCGAGGAAATAGAAACCAGCTGACCGTATTTGGGAGTCCACAGCACGGGCCTTGGAGCCTGCATTCACGGAACGCAAACAAACACAGACGGGGATTTTGAAAAGCACGGACACACACATGTGGACGCAGAGCAGAGGCGCTGAGGCTGGAGGGCTGCGAGTTCGCTGGCTGAAACGACTGGACCTGTTTGCATCAAAGAGATTCTCCAGGGGACGTTCTCTGGACTTGACACACACACAAAAATCCGTTTAGAATGGTGCCTTGGCACTCCAAATTCCGGACCAAAATCGTGGCTGTGTTCCGCCTGCCGATTGACCGAACATCTCCATCTCAGACCTTGCTCTGTATGTGAGGGCAGATGTCAACCCGAGACAGGGCTCTTTTGGATGGTGGCACCAAGTATTTGGAACGCTCTCCTCCTGGAAGTGTGCCCAGCGCCTTCTGTTTGGTGCAGTGGTTAAGTGCGTGGACTCTAATCTGGGAGAACCCGGGTTTGATTCCCCACTGCTCCACTTGCAGCTGCTGGATGACCTTGGGCAAGCAACAACTCTGACAAGAGCTGTCCTTGAAAGGGCAGTTCCAGAAAGAGCTCTCTCAGACCCGCCTACCTCACAGGGTGTCTGTTGTGGGGAGGGGGAGGGAAAGGAGTTTGTAAGCCGCTCTGAAGGGCAGGGTATAAATCCAATCTCTCTCCTACTCCTCTCTTCCTGGAAGTTTGCCCAGTGCCTTCTGTTTGGTGTGGTGGTTAAGTGCGCGGACTCTAATCTAGAACAGGGTTTGATTCCCCACTCCTCCACTTGGGCAAGCCATAGTTCTGACAAGAGCTGTTCTTGAAAAAGACCTTGGGCAAGCCATAGTTCTGATAAGAGCTGTCCTTGAAAAAAGAGCAGTTTCTGTCAGAGCTCCCTCAGCCCCACAGGGTAGTGAAGGGCGGGGTATAAATCCAATCTCTTCATCTTCTTTTACCTCACAGGGTGTCTGTTGTGGGGAGGGGAAGGGGAAGGAGTTTGTAAGCCGCTCTGAGACTCCTTTGGGTTGTGAAGGGCCATGGGGTACAAATCCAATCTCCTCCTCTTTTTCTTCTACCTCACCAGGTGTCTGTTGTGGGGAGGGGAAGGGACAGGAGTTTGTAATCCGCTCTGAGACTCCTTTGGGTAGTGAAGGGCGGGGTATAAATCCAATCTCTTCTTCTTCTTCTTCCTCTCCTGTTAATTCAGTCCCTCTCAGACAGAGGCCATCTGCTTAAAGGGGAACGAATTTACACCCATGCGGTTATCTTTCAAGCCCTGGGTCTTCCTTTTAGCTAAATCCACCTCCACCACCACCATTTTATCGCCTGTTTCCAGTGCCCTGTATTTTAGGGTTTCCGGCCTCCAAGTGGAGACTGGATATCTCCTAGAGTTGCCAGCTCTGGTTTGGGAAATATCAGGAGTTTTTGGAGGTGGAGCCTGGGGGGGGGGGTTGGGGAGGGGCCCAGCATGGGACCTAGAGTTGCCAGGTCTGGGTTGGAAAAGACCTGGAGACTTTGGCGGGGTGGATCCACGAAAGGGGGGGGGTTGGGGAGGGGAGGGGAGGGGCTTCAGCAGGGTACAGGGCCAGAGAGCCCACTCCCCAAAGCAGCCATTTCCCAGTTTGGTGCACTTTAGCCAGTTTGGTGTTGTAGTTAAGAGCAGCGGACATGAAGCCAGCAGGGTGACCTTGGGCCAGTCACAAGTTCTCTCAGAGCTGTTCTCTCAAGAGGAGTCCTTGAGAGAGCTCTCTCAGTCCCACCTACCTGACAGGGTGTCTGTTGTGGGGAGGGGAAGGGAAAGGAGCTTGTAAACCGCTCTGAGACTCCTTTGGGTAGTCTTTTGAGGAGAGCCAGTTTGGTGTCGTGGTTAAGGGCACGGACTCTAATCTGGGAGAGCAGGGTTTGATTCCCCACTCCTCCACTTGCACCTGCTGGATGACCTTGGGCAAGCCGTAGTTCTGACAAGAGCTGTCCTTGAAAAACAGCCGTTTCTGTCAGAGCTCTCTCAGCCCCACCTGCCTCACCGGGTGTCTGTTGTGGGGAGGGGAAGGGAAAAGGAGTTTGTAAGCTGCTCTGAGACTCCGAGTGGAGGGTGGGGTAGAAATCCAGCTCTTCTTCTTCTTTGTCATCGTCATCATCACCACCATCATATTTATAAACCACCCTCCCCCGAAGGGCTCAGGGCGGTGGACATCAAACATACAGCAAATTTAAAACTACAGTAAATAATCTGTTTGGGAGCTGCGGTGGCTCAAGTGGGTAAGATGCTGAACTGCAGGCTGTGGAAGGGCGGTAGTTCAGCAGTTCGAGACCCGAGTGTGCCGCATGACGGAGTGAGCTCCCGTCTCTAGTTCCAGCTCCTGCCAACCTGGCAGTTCGAAAGCAAGACATTGCAAGTAGATAAATAGGTACCACTTCGGTGGGAAGGTAACAGCGTTTTGTGTGCCTCAGTGTTTAGTCATGCCGGCCACATGACCACGGAAACGTCTTCGGACAGCGCTGGCTCTTTGGCTTTGTAATGGAGATCAGCACCGCAACCCTAGAGTCGGACTCAACTGGCTTTCGAGCAAGGGAACCTTTACCTATACAGCAAAAACAGACCGGAGATTTGTCGAAGGCTTTCACGGCCGGAGTTCATTAGCTGTTGTAGAAGAAGAAGAAGAAGAGATTGGATTTATACCCCGCCCTTCACTACCCGAAGGTGTCTCAGAGTGGCTTACAACCTCCTTTCCTTTCCCCTCCCCACAACGGACACCTTGTGAGGTAGGTGGGGCTGAGGGAGCTCTGACAGAAACTGCTCTTTTTTCAAGGACAGCTCTTATCAGAACTACGGCTTGCCCAAGGACATCCGGCCAGGTGCAAGTGGAGGAGTGGGGAATCAAACCCGGCAGTCCCAGATTAAAGTCCGCGCACTTAACCACTATACCAAACTGGCTCTTGTAGATTGTCTGGGTTGTGTGGCCGTGGTCTTGGCACTGAAGGACCTGACGTTTCACCAGTAGCTGTGACTGGCATCCTCAGAGGTGTAACACAGAAAGATGGAGTACTTTCTCTGTCGAGGTGAGAAGAAAATGGTAGGCGGGTAATTTATATCTACTCAGGAAGGTGG
>NW_015160850.1:464013-467259 GCF_001447785.1 Gekko japonicus | reverse complement strand
TACATTTCTAAAGTCTATTTAATTCTTTGTCTGAATACTTGTCTTTTCTACTCTGTCCCTCAAGATACTGGGATAAACCAATCAAACATTCAAATTATTAACGATCCTTCCTGACGCTAATCAGGGATGTCTCCCACCTTTTGTTTACCCTGGCCAGGACCATTAGTGGCCAGATAATCCATTTAACTAGCCACCCAGCACCTGGCTTCTATTGTTAAATCCAGACCCTGCCTCTCTGGAAGCTCATTGGTCACATCTAGGCCTTGCCCATCCTGATGCCACACACCCCTGGGACTCATCATTGGTCCAGGAAATCTATTGTTCTCACCTGAGACCAGCCCCCAGGACCAGCCATTAGTCTGCATTGTCTTCCATAGGGTATATCCCAGCGTAAACATGGCCTCAGCCGTTGTGTTTTCTGCCATAATCCAAAATGGCGGTCCACCCCTAAGATCTCTGCGTTTAGGCCACAATCCATGGACCTCTGCACATCTGGACCAGGTTGTATAACCCCTCTATAAACTATCAATCACCTCTGCTTCCTTAGTTCTATATATGTGTGTGGGGTTATGTATTGTTTGAATGATATATATTCCCCAGTAAAAAGTCCCTTGGACTGCAAGAAGATCAAATCAGTCAATCCTAAAAGAAATCAACCCTGACTGTTCCCTGGAAGGCCAGATAATGAAAATGAAGCTCAAATACTTTGGCCACCAAATGAGAAGGGAGCACTCGCTGGAGAAGAAGACCCTGATGCTGGGAAAGATCGAAGGTCAAAGAAGACGGGGATGGCAAAGGATGAGATGGTTGGACAGTGTCATCGACGCAATGAACATGAAACTGAGCAAACTTCAGAGGACAGCGGAAGACAGGAGGGCCTGGCGGGATCTAGTCCATGGGGTCGCAAAGAGTCGGACTCGACTGTGCGACTGAACAACAATAAAAAGACATATTTTACCGAATACAGTCTCCGTGTCTGTTCTGGTGTTTACAGCAAAGGTGGGACTTCTGTATACATTGGTGTGGACCCTAATTTGCCTATTGACAAATTAATAGTCATAACTTCCCCTAGACTCATTCATAATTCAAGGCAATTTGGCTAACGGACGCCAGTCACAGCTACCGGCGCAACGTCAGGTCCTACAGTGCCAAGACCACGGCCACGCAACTTGGAAAGTCTACAGCAGCTAAAGACAGGAGTTTGTTTTGTGGCACCTTCCCACATCGGCTTTTGTGGAGGGATGCCCACTTCCTCAAATGCCAAGGACGGGCACAGCTGTCTCCACTATTCCCCCCTCCCCCGCCCCCGCTTTGCAGACCGTTTCCCCATGTTCACGTCTTTGCTCTGCCCGCACAACCGCCCGGCTATCTCCCGCCATATGGAAACGATTCCGCCCCGCTGTCATGCTCTTTCGGATCGGAATCTCGGCTCTTCTCCGCTCGCGCTAATTGCCTAATATTTATCCAATGCGCTTGAAAGCTCGCTTGAAACGCAGAGAGGGGCCGGGCCTGTGCTTATAATAAAACCCTGCGCACTGTATGGTAATCTAGGCTGTATAGTAATCGATGGGGGGGGGAAGGACGGAGCGTGTTGAGTTACGCCCCTTGGCAAACATTTTTAAAGGATTGCTTAAATAAGAAGTACGGAAACCAGATGTCATTCGGTAAGGGTATCTGAACGAGCAGAAATCTGCTGTCTGGATACTTTCTTCCCCCTCCCTCCCCCTCCCCCCCTCCCCCTCCTTTTCTTTTCTCTTCATAAATTTTGTGAAAACACGAGAAATTCTTTGGATTTATATCATATTTAGCAGCTGTGAAATCACACAAACAGCTGCTGCTACCTATGGGGAGCTGACCTCAGTGGTCTTCACCTCGGGGTTGCTAGGCGACCGAAAACTCGCCTGCAAAACCTCCTCGGGGTCCCTCTCGCAGGCATCTCTGGCCAAAGGCAGGCCTGGCCAGAGGGGTACGGTGGAGGCAGGGAAGTCAGAGGGGCACCGTCGTGAATAGTGGGCCCGATCCGCCAGGAAGTTCTCCTAAGCATAGGCGTAATCTTCGTGGGGGCGGCGGGGCGTGAGCCCCCGCCGAAATTTTCAGGAAGGTACTCAGCCTCCCCCGGGAGCCACCCTTGCTCCTAGCAAAGCAATGCCTCTGGTCGAGCCCCAGCCCCCCCCGGGAAATTGGAAAGTCTACACCCTTGCTCCTAAGCAAGTCCTCTTGAAGGGAGGAGAAGAAGAAGAGGAGGAGGAGGAGGAGGAGGAGATTGGATTTATACCCCACTCTTCACTCGGAGTCTCAGAGCAGCTTACAAACTCCTTTCCCTTCCCCTCCCCACAACAGACACCCGGTGAGGTCGGTGGGGCTGAGAGAGCTCTTGACAGAAACTGCTGTTTTTCAAGAACAGCTCTTATTAGAACTACGGTTTGCCCAAGGTCATCCAGCAGGTGCAATTGGAAGCTGGAGGAATCAAACCCGGTTCTCCCAGATTAGAGTCTGCACACTTAACCACGACACCCAATAGGAAGAGGAATCTGACTAGGAAAGGCTGGAAGAAATGTTGGGAAGACATTGGGGTCACGGAGGCACTCTGCAACTGGAATAGCCCGTGGGATCCTGAAGCCACCTGGCATTCCTCTTCATCGCACACAGAAGAAGCTAACTGCACTGGGTGGTTGGGGCGGTAGGGGAGGTATGGTTGACAACCTCCAGGGGCCACCTGGAGATCCCCTGCCGTTCCAACTGATCTCCAGATGTCAGAGATCAGTTCCCTTGGAGAAAATGGCAGCTTTGGAGGGGGGACTCCGTGGCATTGGACCCTGCTGAGGCCCCTCCCCTCCCCAACCCCCGCCCTCTCCTGGCTCCACCCCCCAAATCTCCAGGTATTTCCCAGCCTGGAGCTGGCAACTCGAAGGGGAGGTTAATTTTTTGTTTTATTTTACTTCATTTTGAGAAGAAGAAGAAGAGATTGGATGTATACCCCGCCCTTCACTACCCAAAGGTGTCTCAGTGGCATATAGGGTTGCCAGCCTCCAGGTGGGGCCTGGGGATCTCCCGCTTTTACCACTGATCCCCAGCCGACAGAGATCAGCTCCCCTGGAGAAAATGGCTGCTTTGAAGGGTGGACTCCATGGCATTGTACTATGCTGAGGCCCCTCCTCAAACCCCGCCTTCTCCTGGCTCCACCCCCAAAGTCTCCAGGTATTTCCCAACCCAGACTTGGCAACCCTAGTGGCATACAAACTCCTT
>NW_015160850.1:462508-463498 GCF_001447785.1 Gekko japonicus | reverse complement strand
GAAGAAGAAGAAGAAGAAGAAGAAGAAGAAGAAGAAGAAGAAGAAGAAGAAGAAGAAGAAGAAGAAGAAGAAGAGATTGGATTTATACCCCATGGCCCTTCACTACCCAAAGGAGTCTCAGAGCGGCTTACAACATCCTCCCTCTTCCCTCCCCCAGGTGGGGCTGAGAGAGCTCTTGACAGGAACTGCTCTTTTTCAAGAACAGATCTGACAGAACAATGGCTTGCCCAAGGTCATCCAGCAGCTGAAAGTGGAGGAGTGGGCAATCAAACCCTGTTCTCCTAGATTAGAGTTCGTGCACTTAACCACTACACCAAACGGAAGGCACTGGGCAAACTTCCAGGAAGAGGAGGAGATTGGATTTATACCCCGCCCTTCACTCAGAGTCTCAGAGTAGCTTACAATCTCCTTTTCCCTTCCCCTCCCCACAACAGGCACCCTGTGAGGTAGGTGGGGCTGAGAGAGCTCTTGACAGAAACGGCTCTTTTTTCCCCCAAGAACAGCTGTGCCAGAACTATGGCTTGCCCAAGGTCATCCAGCAGGTGCAAGTGGAGCAGTGGGGAATCAAACCCGGTTCTTCCAGATTAGAGTCCACGCACTTAACCACTACACCAAACTGGAGTTTCTGTTCCAACGTGTGTGTCGTAAAACAATGGAGGGAAAAGCCAATGCAGAATCGGGCAGTGTGAAACTGACCCGAGTTCACACATCAGGCTTCTATGGCGGAGTGGGGATTCGAACCCGGGTCTCACCGATCCTAGTCCAGAACTGTGACCACTGCACCGCTGTCTCTCAAGCTCTTCTCATCTCCCCATCTTATACCCACATTCTGAAGACGTCCTTTTCCTTTTGCAAAGGGGGGGGGGGAGGAAAAAAAGGGAAGATTTGTAGCCGTCAGGGAGGTGGCTGCAGAACCAACCGCTGCTCCTGAGTTCGAACTACGAGGCCTAAAACGGGGGGGGGGGGAAGCATACCATTCTGTCCTAGTAT